>NW_026948523.1:0-187500 GCF_035770615.1 Melospiza melodia melodia
TAAGCGCGACTGTCGTAAATACGGCCGTAAAGCGCGACTGCCCGTAAATACGGCCGTAAAGCGCGACTGCCGTAAATACGGCCGTAAAGCGCGGACTGCCGTAAATACGGGCCGTAAAGCGCGACTGTCGTAAATACGGCCGTAAAGCGCGACTGCCGTAAATACGGCCGTAAAGCGCGACTGCCCTAAATACGGCCGTAAAGCGCGACTGTCGTAAAAGGTGCCGTAAATCGCGACTGTCGTAAATACGGCCGTTAAAGCGCGACTGCCGTAAATACGGCCGTAAAGCGCGACTGTCCGTAAAAGGTGCCGTAAAGCGCGACTGCCGTAAATACGGCCGTAAAATCGCGACTGCCGTAAATACGGCCGTAAAGCGCGACTGTCGTAAATACGGCCGTAAAGCGCGACTGCCGTAAATACGGCCGTAAAGCGCGACTGCCGTAAATACGGCCGTAAAGCGCGACTGCCGTAAATACGGCCGTAAAGCGCGACTGTCGTAAATACGGCCGTAAAGCGCGACTGTCGTAAATACGGCCGTAAAGCGCGACTGTCGTAAATACGGCCGTAAAGCGCGACTGCCGTAAATACGGCCGTAAAGCGCGACTGCGTAAATACGGCCGTAAAGCGCGACTGTCGTAAAAGGTGCCGTAAAGCGCGACTGCCGTAATACGGCCGTAAAGCGCGACTGCCGTAAATACGGCCGTAAGCGCGACTGTCGAAAAAGGTGCCGTAAAGCGCGACTGCCGTAAATACGGCCGTAAAGCGCGACTGTCGTAAATACGGCCGTAAAGCGCGACTGTCGCAAATACGGGCCGTAAAGCGCGACTGCCGTAAATACGGCCGGTATAAGCGGCGACTGCCGTAAATACGGCCGTAAATCGCGACTGTCGTAAATACGGCCGTAAAGACCGACTGCCGTAAATACGGCCGTAAAGCGCGACTGTCCGTAAATACGGCCGTAAATCGCGACTGTCGTAAATACGGCCGTAAAGCGCCACTGTCGTAAATACGGCCGTAAAGCGTGACTGCCGTAAATACGGCCGTAAATCGCGACTGTCGTAAATACGGCCGTAAAGCGCGACTGCCGTAAATACGGCCGTAAAGCGCGACTGCCGTAAATACGGCCGTAAAGCGCGACTGTCGTAAATACGGCCGTAAATCACGACTGTCGTAAATACGGCCGTAAAGCGCGACTGTCGTAAATACGGCCGTAAAGCGCGACTGCCGTAAATACGGCCGTAAATCGCGACTGTCGTAAATACGGCCGTTAAAGCGCGACGTGTCGTAAATACGGCCGTAAAGCGTGACTGTCGTAAATACGGCCGTAAAGCGCGAGTGTCGTAAATACGGCCGTAAAGCGCGACTGCCGTAAATACGGCCGTAAAGCGCGACTGCCGTAACATAGCAGGCCGTATAAGCGCGACTGTCGTAAATACGGCCGTAAATAGCGACTGTCGTAAATACGGCCGTAAAGCGCGACTGTCGTAAATACGGCCGTAAATAGCGACTGTCGTAAATACGGCCGTAAAGCGCGACTGCCGTAAATACGGCCGTAAATCGCGACTGTCGTAAATACGGCCGTAAAGCGCGACTGCCGTAAATACGGCCGTAAAGCGCGACTGCCGTAAATACGGCCGTAAAGCGCGACTGTCGTAAATACGGCCGTAAAGCGCGACTGTCGTAAATACGGCCGTAAAGCGCGACTGCCGTAAATACGGCCGTGAAAGCGCGACTGTCGTAAATACGGCCGTAAATAGCGACTGTCGTAAATACGGCCGTAAAGCGCGACTGTCGTAAATACGGCCGTAAGAGCGCGACTGTCGTAAATACGGCCGTAAAGCGCGACTGTCGTAAATACGGCCGTAAATCGCGACTGTCGTAAATACGGCCGTAAAGCGCGACTGTCGTTAATACGGCCGTGAAGCGCGACTGTCGTAAATACGGCCGTAAAGCGCGACTGTCGTAATTACGGCCGGTATAGAGCGCGACTGTCGTAAATACGGCCGTAAAGCGCGACTGTCGTTAATACGGCCGTAAATCGCGACTGTCGTAAATACGGCCGTAAAGCGCGACTGCCGTAAATACGGCCGTAAAGCGCGACTGCCGTAAATACGGCCGTATAAGCGCGACTGTCGTAAATACGGCCGTAAAGCGCGACTGCCGTAAATACGGCCGTAAAGCGCGACTGTCGTAAATACGGCCGTTAAAGCGCGACTGTCGTAAATACGGCCGTAAAGCGCGACTGCCGTAAATACGGCCGTAAAGCGCGACTGTCGTAAATACGGCCGTAAAGCGCGACTGCCGTAAATACGGCCGTAAAGCGCGACTGTCGTAAAAGGTGCCGTAAAGCGCGACTGCCGTAAATACGGCCGTAAAGCGCGACTGCCGTAAATACGGCCGTAAAGCGCGACTGCCGTAAATACGGCCGTAAAGCGCGACTGTCGTAAAAGGTGCCGTAAAGCGCGGACTGCCGTAAATACGGCCGTAAAGCGCGACTGCCGTAAATACGGCCGTAAAGCGCGACTGTCGTAAATACGGCCGTTAAAGCGCGACTGCCGTAAATACGGCCGTAAATCGCGACTGCCGTAAATACGGCCGTAAAGCGCGACTGTCGTAAATACGGCCGTAAAGCGCGACTGTCGTAAATACGGCCGTAAATCGCGACTGTCGCAAATACGGCCGTAAAGCGCGACTGTCGTAAATACGGCCGTAAAGCGCGACTGTCGTAAATACGGCCGTAAAGCGCGACTGTCGTAAATCGGCCGTAAAGCGCGACTGCCGTAAATACGGCCGTAAAGCGCGACTGCCGTAAATACGGCCGTAAAGCGCGACTGTCGTAAATACGGCCGTAAATCGCGACTGTCGTAAATACGGCCGTAAAGCGCGACTGTCGTAAATACGGCCGTAAAGCGTGACTGCCGTAAATACGGCCGTAAATCGCGACTGTCGTAAATACGGCCGTAAAGCGCCGACTGCCGTAAATACGGCCGTAAATCGCGACTGTCGTAAATACGGCCGTAAAGCGCGACTGCCGTAAATACGGCCCGTAAAGCGCGACTGTCGTAAATACGGCCGTAAATAGCGACTGTCGTAAATACGGCCGTAAAGCGCGACTGTCGTAAATACGGCCGGAAATAGCGACTGTCGTAAATACGGCCGTAAAGCGCGACTGCCGTAAATACGGCCGTAAAGCGCGACTTGTCGTAAATACGGCCGTAAAGCGCGACTGTCGTAAATACGGCCGTAAAGCGCGACTGCCGTAAATACGGCCGTAAATCGCGACTGCCGTAAATACGGCCGTTAAGCTCGCGACTGTCGTAAATACGGCTGTAAAGCGCGACTGTCGTAAATACGGCCGTAAATCGCGACTGTCGTAAAGGTGCCGTAAAGCGCGACTGTCGTAAATACGGCCGTAAAGCGCGACTGTCGTAAATACGGCCGTAAAGCGCGAGTGTCGTAAATACGGCCGTAAAGCGCGACTGTCGTAAAGACGGCCGTTTAAGCGCGACTGTCGTAAATACGGCCGTAAAGCGCGACTGTCGTAAATACGGCCGTAAATCGCGACTGTCGTAAATACGGCCGTAAAGCGCGACTGCCGTAAATACGGCCGTAAAGCGCGACTGTCGTAAAAGGTGCCGTAAAGCGCGACTGCCGTAAATACGGCCGTAAAGCGCGACTGCCGTAAATACGGCCGTAAACCGCGACTGCCGTAAATACGGCCGTAAAGCGCGACTGTCGTAAATACGGCCGTTAAAGCGCGACTGCCGTAAATACGGCCGTTTAAAGCGCGACTGTCGTAAATACGGCCGTAAAGCGCGACTGCCGTAAATACGGCCGTAAAGCGCGACTGTCGTAAATACGGCCGTAAAGCGTCGGAGTGTCGTAAATACGGCCGTAAAGCGCGACTGTCGTAAATACGGCCCCGTAAAGCGCGACTGCCGTAAATACGGCCGTAAAGCGCGACTGCCGTAAATACGGCCGTAAAGCGCGACTGCCGTAAATACGGCCGTAAAGCGCGACTGTCGTAAATACGGCCGTAAAGCGCGACTGCCGTAAATACGGCTGTAAAGCGCGACTGTCGTAAAAGGTGCCGTAAAGCGCGACTGCCGTAAATACGGCCGTAAAGCGCGACTGCCGTAAATACGGCCGTAAAGCGCGACTGCCGTAAATACGGCCGTAAAGCGCGACTGTCGTAAATACGGCCGTAAAGCGCGACTGCCGTAAATACGGCCGTAAAGGCGCGGACTGCCGTAAATACGGCCGGTAAAGCGGCGGACTGCGTAAATACGGCCGTAAAGCGCGACTGTCGTAAATACGGCCGTAAAGCGCGACTGTCGTAAATACGGCCGTAAAGCGCGACTGCCGTAAATACGGCCGTAAAGCGGCGATCTGCCGTAACCCTACGGCCGTAAATCGCGACTGCCGTAAATACGGCCGTAAAGCGCGACTGTCGTAAATACGGCCGTAAAGTGCGACTGTCGTAAAATACGGCCGTAAAGCGCGACTGTCGTAAAAGGTGCCGTAAAGCGCGACTGTCGTAAATACGGCCGTAAAGCGCGACTGCCGTAAATACGGCCGTAAATCGCGACTGCCGTAAATACGGCCGTAAAGCGCGACTGTCGTAAATACGGCTGTAAAGCGCGACTGTCGTAAATACGGCCGTAAATCGCGACTGTCGTAAAAGGTGCCGTAAAGCGCGACTGTCGTAAATACGGCCGTAAAGCGCGACTGTCGTAAATACGGCCGTAAAGCGCGACTGCCGTAAATACGGCCGTAAAGCGCGACTGCCGTAAATACGGCCGTAAATCGCGACTGTCGTAAATACGGCCGTAAAGCGCGACTGCCGTAAATACGGCCGTAAAGCGCGACTGCCGTAAATACGGCCGTAAATCGCGACTGCCGTAAATGCGGCCGTAAAGCGCGAATGTCGTAAATGCGGCCGTAAAGCGCGACTGTCGTAAATACGGCCGTAAAGCGCGAGTGTCGTAAATACGGCCGTAAAGCGCGACTGTCGTAAAGACGGCCGTAAAGCGCGACTGTCGTAAATACGGCCGTAAAGCGCGACTGTCGTAAATACGGCCGTAAATCGCGACTGTCGTAAATACGGCCGTTAAAGCGCGACTGCCGTAAATACGGCCGTAAAGCGCGACTGTCGTAAATACGGCCGTAAAGCGCGGACTGCCGTAAATACGGCCGTAAAGCGCGACTGTCGTAAATACGGCCGTAAAGCGCGACTGCCGTAAATACGGCCGTAAAGCGCGACTGCCGTAAATACGGCCGTAAAGCGCGACTGCCGTAAATACGGCCGTAAAGCGCGACTGTCGTAAATACGGCCGTAAAGCGCGACTGTCGTAAATACGGCCGTAAAGCGCGACTGTCGTAAATACGGCCGTAAAGCGCGACTGCCGTAAATACGGCCGTAAAGCGCGACTGCCCTAAATACAACCGTAAAGCCCGACTGTCGTAAAAGGTGCCGTAAAGCGCGACTGCCGTAAATACGGCCGTAAAGCGCGACTGCCGTAAATACGGCCGTAAAGCGCGACTGTCGTAAAAGGTGCCGTAAAGCGCGACTGCCGTAAATACGGCCGTAAATCGCGACTGTCGTAAATACGGCCGTAAAGCGCGAGTGTCGTAAATACGGCCGTAAATCGCGACTGTCGTAAATACGGCCGTAAAGCGCGACTGCCGTAAATACGCCCGTAAAGCGCGACTGTCGTAAATACGGCCGTAAATAGCGACTGTCGTAAATACGGCCGTAAAGCGCGAGTGTCGTAAATACGGCCGTAAAGCGCGACTGTCGTAAATACGGCCGTAAAGCGCGACTGCCGTAAATACGGCCGTAAAGCGCGACTGCCGTAAATACGGCCGTAAAGCGCGACTGCGGTAAATACGGCCGTAAAGCGCGACTGCCGTAAATACGGCCGTAAAGCGCGACTGCCGTAAATACGGCCGTAAAGCGCGACTGTCGTAAATACGGCCGTAAAGCGCGACTGCCGTAAATACGGCCGTAAAGCGCGACTGCCGTAAATACGGCCGTAAAGCGCGACTGCCGTAAATACGGCCGTAAAGCGCGACTGCCGTAAATACGGCCGTAAAGCGCGACTGTCGTAAATACGGCCGTAAAGCGCGACTGCCGTAAATACGGCCGTAAAGCGCGACTGCCGTAAATACGGCCGTAAAGCGCGACTGCCGTAAATACGGCCGTAAAGCGCGACTGTCGTAAATACGGCCGTAAAGCGCGACTGTCGTAAATACGGCCGTAAATCGCGACTGTCGTAAATACGGCCGTAAAGCGCGACTGTCGTAAATACGGCCGTAAAGCGCGACTGCCGTAAATACGGCCGTAAATCGCGACTGTCGTAAATACGGCCGTAAAGCGCGAGTGTCGTAAATACGGCCGTAAAGCGTGACTGTCGTAAATACGGCCGTAAAGCGCGAGTGTCGTAAATACGGCCGTAAAGCGCGACTGCCGTAAATACGGCCGTAAAGCGCGACTGCCGTAAATACGGCCGTAAAGCGCGACTGTCGTAAATACGGCCGTAAATAGCGACTGTCGTAAATACGGCCGTAAAGCGCGACTGTCGTAAATACGGCCGTAAATAG
Organism: Melospiza melodia melodia; assembly: GCF_035770615.1. Taxonomy (NCBI): domain Eukaryota; kingdom Metazoa; phylum Chordata; class Aves; order Passeriformes; family Passerellidae; genus Melospiza; species Melospiza melodia. Next base: position 6,604 of record NW_026948523.1, read on the forward strand.
CGACTGTCGTAAATACGGCCGTAAAGCGCGACTGTCGTAAATACGGCCGTAAAGCGCGACTGCCGTAAATACGGCCGTAAAGCGCGACTGCCGTAAATACGGCCGTAAAGCGCGACTGTCGTAAATACGGCCGTAAAGCGCGACTGTCGTAAATACGGCCGTAAAGCGCGACTGCCGTAAATACGGCCGTGAAGCGCGACTGTCGTAAATACGGCCGTAAAGCGCGACTGTCGTAATTACGGCCGTAAAGCGCGACTGTCGTAAATACGGCCGTAAAGCGCGACTGTCGTTAATACGGCCGTAAATCGCGACTGTCGTAAATACGGCCGTAAAGCGCGACTGTCGTTAATACGGCCGTGAAGCGCGACTGTCGTAAATACGGCCGTAAAGCGCGACTGTCGTAATTACGGCCGTAGAGCGCGACTGTCGTAAATACGGCCGTAAAGCGCGACTGTCGTTAATACGGCCGTAAATCGCGACTGTCGTAAATACGGCCGTAAAGCGCGACTGTCGTTAATACGGCCGTAAATCGCGACTGTCGTAAACACGGCCGTAAAGCGCGACTGCCGTAAATACGGCCGTAAAGCGCGACTGTCGTAAATACGGCCGTAAAGCGCGACTGCCGTAAATACGGCCGTAAAGCGCGACTGTCGTAAATACGGCCGTAAAGCGCGACTGTCGTAAATACGGCCGTAAAGCGCGACTGCCGTAAATACGGCCGTAAAGCGCGACTGCCGTAAATACGGCCGTAAAGCGCGACTGTCGTAAATACGGCCGTAAAGCGCGACTGCCGTAAATACGGCCGTAAAGCGCGACTGTCGTAAAAGGTGCCGTAAAGCGCGACTGCCGTAAATACGGCCGTAAAGCGCGACTGCCGTAAATACGGCCGTAAAGCGCGACTGCCGTAAATACGGCCGTAAAGCGCGACTGTCGTAAAAGGTGCCGTAAAGCGCGACTGCCGTAAATACGGCCGTAAAGCGCGACTGCCGTAAATACGGCCGTAAAGCGCGACTGTCGTAAATACGGCCGTAAAGCGCGACTGCCGTAAATACGGCCGTAAATCGCGACTGCCGTAAATAAGGCCGTAAAGCGCGACTGTCGTAAATACGGCCGTAAAGCGCGACTGTCGTAAATACGGCCGTAAATCGCGACTGTCGCAAATACGGCCGTAAAGCGCGACTGTCGTAAATACGGCCGTAAAGCGCGACTGTCGTAAATACGGCCGTAAATCGCGACTGTCGTAAATACGGCCGTAAAGCGCGACTGCCGTAAATACGGCCGTAAAGCGCGACTGTCGTAAATACGGCCGTAAAGCGCGACTGTCGTAAATACGGCCGTAAATCGCGACTGTCGTAAATACGGCCGTAAAGCGCGACTGTCGTAAATACGGCCGTAAAGCGTGACTGCCGTAAATACGGCCGTAAATCGCGACTGTCGTAAATACGGCCGTAAAGCGCGACTGCCGTAAATACGGCCGTAAAGCGCGACTGTCGTAAATACGGCCGTAAAGCGCGACTGCCGTAAATACGGCCGTAAATCGCGACTGTCGTAAATACGGCCGTAAAGCGCGACTGCCGTAAATACGCCCGTAAAGCGCGACTGTCGTAAATACGGCCGTAAATAGCGACTGTCGTAAATACGGCCGTAAAGCGCGAGTGTCGTAAATACGGCCGTAAAGCGCGACTGCCGTAAATACGGCCGTAAAGCGCGACTGCCGTAAATACGGCCGTAAAGCGCGACTGTCGTAAATACGGCCGTAAAGCGCGACTGTCGTAAATACGGCCGTAAAGCGCGACTGCCGTAAATACGGCCGTAAATCGCGACTGCCGTAAATACGGCCGTAAAGCGCGACTGTCGTAAATACGGCCGTAAAGCGCGACTGCCGTAAATACGGCCGTAAAGCGCGACTGCCGTAAATACGGCCGTAAAGCGCGACTGCCGTAAATACGGCCGTAAAGCGCGACTGTCGTAAATACGGCCGTAAAGCGCGACTGCCGTAAATACGGCCGTAAAGCGCGACTGCCCTAAATACGGCCGTAAAGCGCGACTGTCGTAAAAGGTGCCGTAAATCGCGACTGTCGTAAATACGGCCGTAAAGCGCGACTGCCGTAAATACGGCCGTAAAGCGCGACTGTCGTAAAAGGTGCCGTAAAGCGCGACTGCCGTAAATACGGCCGTAAATCGCGACTGCCGTAAATACGGCCGTAAAGCGCGACTGTCGTAAATACGGCCGTAAAGCGCGACTGCCGTAAATACGGCCGTAAAGCGCGACTGCCGTAAATACGGCCGTAAAGCGCGACTGCCGTAAATACGGCCGTAAAGCGCGACTGTCGTAAATACGGCCGTAAAGCGCGACTGTCGTAAATACGGCCGTAAAGCGCGACTGTCGTAAATACGGCCGTAAAGCGCGACTGCCGTAAATACGGCCGTAAAGCGCGACTGCCGTAAATACGGCCGTAAAGCGCGACTGTCGTAAAAGGTGCCGTAAAGCGCGACTGCCGTAAATACGGCCGTAAAGCGCGACTGCCGTAAATACGGCCGTAAAGCGCGACTGTCGAAAAAGGTGCCGTAAAGCGCGACTGCCGTAAATACGGCCGTAAAGCGCGACTGTCGTAAATACGGCCGTAAATCGCGACTGTCGCAAATACGGCCGTAAAGCGCGACTGTCGTAAATACGGCCGTAAAGCGCGACTGCCGTAAATACGGCCGTAAATCGCGACTGTCGTAAATACGGCCGTAAAGCGCGACTGCCGTAAATACGGCCGTAAAGCGCGACTGTCGTAAATACGGCCGTAAATCGCGACTGTCGTAAATACGGCCGTAAAGCGCCACTGTCGTAAATACGGCCGTAAAGCGTGACTGCCGTAAATACGGCCGTAAATCGCGACTGTCGTAAATACGGCCGTAAAGCGCGACTGCCGTAAATACGGCCGTAAAGCGCGACTGCCGTAAATACGGCCGTTAAAGCGCGACTGTCGTAAATACGGCCGTAAATCACGACTGTCGTAAATACGGCCGTAAAGCGCGACTGTCGTAAATACGGCCGTAAAGCGCGACTGCCGTAAATACGGCCGTAAATCGCGACTGTCGTAAATACGGCCGTAAAGCGCGAGTGTCGTAAATACGGCCGTAAAGCGTGACTGTCGTAAATACGGCCGTAAAGCGCGAGTGTCGTAAATACGGCCGTAAAGCGCGACTGCCGTAAATACGGCCGTAAAGCGCGACTGCCGTAAATACGGCCGTAAAGCGCGACTGTCGTAAATACGGCCGTAAATAGCGACTGTCGTAAATACGGCCGTAAAGCGCGACTGTCGTAAATACGGCCGTAAATAGCGACTGTCGTAAATACGGCCGTAAAGCGCGACTGCCGTAAATACGGCCGTAAAGCGCGACTGCCGTAAATACGGCCGTAAAGCGCGACTGCCGTAAATACGGCCGTAAAGCGCGACTGCCGTAAATACGGCCGTAAAGCGCGACTGTCGTAAATACGGCCGTAAAGCGCGACTGTCGTAAATACGGCCGTAAAGCGCGACTGCCGTAAATACGGCCGTGAAGCGCGACTGTCGTAAATACGGCCGTAAATAGCGACTGTCGTAAATACGGCCGTAAAGCGCGACTGTCGTAATTACGGCCGTAGAGCGCGACTGTCGTAAATACGGCCGTAAAGCGCGACTGTCGTAAATACGGCCGTAAATCGCGACTGTCGTAAATACGGCCGTAAAGCGCGACTGTCGTTAATACGGCCGTGAAGCGCGACTGTCGTAAATACGGCCGTAAAGCGCGACTGTCGTAATTACGGCCGTAGAGCGCGACTGTCGTAAATACGGCCGTAAAGCGCGACTGTCGTTAATACGGCCGTAAATCGCGACTGTCGTAAATACGGCCGTAAAGCGCGACTGCCGTAAATACGGCCGTAAAGCGCGACTGCCGTAAATACGGCCGTAAAGCGCGACTGTCGTAAATACGGCCGTAAAGCGCGACTGCCGTAAATACGGCCGTAAAGCGCGACTGTCGTAAATACGGCCGTAAAGCGCGACTGTCGTAAATACGGCCGTAAAGCGCGACTGCCGTAAATACGGCCGTAAAGCGCGACTGTCGTAAATACGGCCGTAAAGCGCGACTGCCGTAAATACGGCCGTAAAGCGCGACTGTCGTAAAAGGTGCCGTAAAGCGCGACTGCCGTAAATACGGCCGTAAAGCGCGACTGCCGTAAATACGGCCGTAAAGCGCGACTGCCGTAAATACGGCCGTAAAGCGCGACTGTCGTAAAAGGTGCCGTAAAGCGCGACTGCCGTAAATACGGCCGTAAAGCGCGACTGCCGTAAATACGGCCGTAAAGCGCGACTGTCGTAAATACGGCCGTAAAGCGCGACTGCCGTAAATACGGCCGTAAATCGCGACTGCCGTAAATACGGCCGTAAAGCGCGACTGTCGTAAATACGGCCGTAAAGCGCGACTGTCGTAAATACGGCCGTAAATCGCGACTGTCGCAAATACGGCCGTAAAGCGCGACTGTCGTAAATACGGCCGTAAAGCGCGACTGTCGTAAATACGGCCGTAAAGCGCGACTGTCGTAAATACGGCCGTAAAGCGCGACTGCCGTAAATACGGCCGTAAAGCGCGACTGCCGTAAATACGGCCGTAAAGCGCGACTGTCGTAAATACGGCCGTAAATCGCGACTGTCGTAAATACGGCCGTAAAGCGCGACTGTCGTAAATACGGCCGTAAAGCGTGACTGCCGTAAATACGGCCGTAAATCGCGACTGTCGTAAATACGGCCGTAAAGCGCGACTGCCGTAAATACGGCCGTAAATCGCGACTGTCGTAAATACGGCCGTAAAGCGCGACTGCCGTAAATACGCCCGTAAAGCGCGACTGTCGTAAATACGGCCGTAAATAGCGACTGTCGTAAATACGGCCGTAAAGCGCGACTGTCGTAAATACGGCCGGAAATAGCGACTGTCGTAAATACGGCCGTAAAGCGCGACTGCCGTAAATACGGCCGTAAAGCGCGACTGTCGTAAATACGGCCGTAAAGCGCGACTGTCGTAAATACGGCCGTAAAGCGCGACTGCCGTAAATACGGCCGTAAATCGCGACTGCCGTAAATACGGCCGTAAAGCGCGACTGTCGTAAATACGGCTGTAAAGCGCGACTGTCGTAAATACGGCCGTAAATCGCGACTGTCGTAAAAGGTGCCGTAAAGCGCGACTGTCGTAAATACGGCCGTAAAGCGCGACTGTCGTAAATACGGCCGTAAAGCGCGAGTGTCGTAAATACGGCCGTAAAGCGCGACTGTCGTAAAGACGGCCGTTAAGCGCGACTGTCGTAAATACGGCCGTAAAGCGCGACTGTCGTAAATACGGCCGTAAATCGCGACTGTCGTAAATACGGCCGTAAAGCGCGACTGCCGTAAATACGGCCGTAAAGCGCGACTGTCGTAAAAGGTGCCGTAAAGCGCGACTGCCGTAAATACGGCCGTAAAGCGCGACTGCCGTAAATACGGCCGTAAACCGCGACTGCCGTAAATACGGCCGTAAAGCGCGACTGTCGTAAATACGGCCGTAAAGCGCGACTGCCGTAAATACGGCCGTAAAGCGCGACTGTCGTAAATACGGCCGTAAAGCGCGACTGCCGTAAATACGGCCGTAAAGCGCGACTGTCGTAAATACGGCCGTAAAGCGCGAGTGTCGTAAATACGGCCGTAAAGCGCGACTGTCGTAAATACGGCCGTAAAGCGCGACTGCCGTAAATACGGCCGTAAAGCGCGACTGCCGTAAATACGGCCGTAAAGCGCGACTGCCGTAAATACGGCCGTAAAGCGCGACTGTCGTAAATACGGCCGTAAAGCGCGACTGCCGTAAATACGGCTGTAAAGCGCGACTGTCGTAAAAGGTGCCGTAAAGCGCGACTGCCGTAAATACGGCCGTAAAGCGCGACTGCCGTAAATACGGCCGTAAAGCGCGACTGCCGTAAATACGGCCGTAAAGCGCGACTGTCGTAAATACGGCCGTAAAGCGCGACTGCCGTAAATACGGCCGTAAAGCGCGACTGCCGTAAATACGGCCGTAAAGCGCGACTGCCGTAAATACGGCCGTAAAGCGCGACTGTCGTAAATACGGCCGTAAAGCGCGACTGTCGTAAATACGGCCGTAAAGCGCGACTGCCGTAAATACGGCCGTAAAGCGCGACTGCCGTAAATACGGCCGTAAATCGCGACTGCCGTAAATACGGCCGTAAAGCGCGACTGTCGTAAATACGGCCGTAAAGTGCGACTGTCGTAAATACGGCCGTAAAGCGCGACTGTCGTAAAAGGTGCCGTAAAGCGCGACTGTCGTAAATACGGCCGTAAAGCGCGACTGCCGTAAATACGGCCGTAAATCGCGACTGCCGTAAATACGGCCGTAAAGCGCGACTGTCGTAAATACGGCTGTAAAGCGCGACTGTCGTAAATACGGCCGTAAATCGCGACTGTCGTAAAAGGTGCCGTAAAGCGCGACTGTCGTAAATACGGCCGTAAAGCGCGACTGTCGTAAATACGGCCGTAAAGCGCGACTGCCGTAAATACGGCCGTAAAGCGCGACTGCCGTAAATACGGCCGTAAATCGCGACTGTCGTAAATACGGCCGTAAAGCGCGACTGCCGTAAATACGGCCGTAAAGCGCGACTGCCGTAAATACGGCCGTAAATCGCGACTGCCGTAAATGCGGCCGTAAAGCGCGAATGTCGTAAATGCGGCCGTAAAGCGCGACTGTCGTAAATACGGCCGTAAAGCGCGAGTGTCGTAAATACGGCCGTAAAGCGCGACTGTCGTAAAGACGGCCGTAAAGCGCGACTGTCGTAAATACGGCCGTAAAGCGCGACTGTCGTAAATACGGCCGTAAATCGCGACTGTCGTAAATACGGCCGTAAAGCGCGACTGCCGTAAATACGGCCGTAAAGCGCGACTGTCGTAAATACGGCCGTAAAGCGCGACTGCCGTAAATACGGCCGTAAAGCGCGACTGTCGTAAATACGGCCGTAAAGCGCGACTGCCGTAAATACGGCCGTAAAGCGCGACTGCCGTAAATACGGCCGTAAAGCGCGACTGCCGTAAATACGGCCGTAAAGCGCGACTGTCGTAAATACGGCCGTAAAGCGCGACTGTCGTAAATACGGCCGTAAAGCGCGACTGTCGTAAATACGGCCGTAAAGCGCGACTGCCGTAAATACGGCCGTAAAGCGCGACTGCCCTAAATACAACCGTAAAGCCCGACTGTCGTAAAAGGTGCCGTAAAGCGCGACTGCCGTAAATACGGCCGTAAAGCGCGACTGCCGTAAATACGGCCGTAAAGCGCGACTGTCGTAAAAGGTGCCGTAAAGCGCGACTGCCGTAAATACGGCCGTAAATCGCGACTGTCGTAAATACGGCCGTAAAGCGCGAGTGTCGTAAATACGGCCGTAAATCGCGACTGTCGTAAATACGGCCGTAAAGCGCGACTGCCGTAAATACGCCCGTAAAGCGCGACTGTCGTAAATACGGCCGTAAATAGCGACTGTCGTAAATACGGCCGTAAAGCGCGAGTGTCGTAAATACGGCCGTAAAGCGCGACTGCCGTAAATACGGCCGTAAAGCGCGACTGCCGTAAATACGGCCGTAAAGCGCGACTGTCGTAAATACGGCCGTAAAGCGCGACTGCCGTAAATACGGCCGTAAATCGCGACTGCCGTAAATACGGCCGTAAAGCGCGACTGCCGTAAATACGGCCGTAAAGCGCGACTGCCGTAAATACGGCCGTAAAGCGCGACTGCCGTAAATACGGCCGTAAAGCGCGACTGTCGTAAATACGGCCGTAAAGCGCGACTGTCGTAAATACGGCCGTAAAGCGCGACTGCCGTAAATACGGCCGTAAAGCGCGACTGCCCTAAATACGGCCGTAAAGCGCGACTGTCGTAAAAGGTGCCGTAAAGCGCGACTGCCGTAAATACGGCCGTAAAGCGCGACTGCCGTAAATACGGCCGTAAAGCGCGACTGTCGTAAATACGGCCGTAAAGCGCGACTGCCGTAAATACGGCCGTAAAGCGCGACTGCCGTAAATACGGCCGTAAATCGCGACTGCCGTAAATACGGCCGTAAAGCGCGACTGCCGTAAATACGGCCGTAAAGCGCGACTGTCGTAAATACGGCCGTAAATAGCGACTGTCGTAAATACGGCCGTAAAGCGCGACTGTCGTAAATACGGCCGTAAAGCGCGACTGTCGTAAATACGGCCGTAAAGCGCGACTGCCGTAAATACGGCCGTAAAGCGCGACTGCCGTAAATACGGCCGTAAAGGGCGACTGCCGTAAATACGGCCGTAAACTGCGACTGCCGTAAATACGGCCGTAAAGCGCGACTGTCGTAAATACGGCCGTAAAGCGCGACTGTCGTAAATACGGCCGTAAATCGCGACTGTCGTAAATACGGCCGTAAAGCGCGACTGCCGTAAATACGGCCGTAAAGCGCGACTGTCGTAAATACGGCCGTAAATCGCGACTGTCGTAAATACGGCCGTAAAGCGCAACTGTCGTAAATACGGCCGTAAAGCGCGACTGTCGTAAATACGGCCGTAAATCGCGACTGCCGTAAATACGGCCGTAAAGCGCGACTGCCGTAAATACGGCCGTAAAGCGCGACTGCCGTAAATACGGCCGTAAAGCGCGACTGTCGTAAATACGGCCGTAAAGCGCGACTGTCGTAAATACGGCCGTAAAGCGCGACTGCCGTAAATACGGCCGTAAAGCGCGACTGTCGTAAATACGGCCGTAAAGCGCGACTGCCGTAAATACGGCCGTAAAGCGCGACTGTCGTAAATACGGCCGTAAAGCGCGACTGTCGTAAATACGGCCGTAAAGCGCGACTGCCGTAAATACGGCCGTAAAGCGCGACTGCCGTAAATACGGCCGTAAAGCGCGACTGCCGTAAATACGGCCGTAAAGCGCGACTGTCGTAAAAGGTGCCGTAAAGCGCGACTGCCGTAAATACGGCCGTAAAGCGCGACTGTCGTAAAAGGTGCCGTAAAGCGCGACTGCCGTAAATACGGCCGTAAAGCGCGACTGCCGTAAATACGGCCGTAAACCGCGACTGCCGTAAATACGGCCGTAAAGCGCGACTGCCGTAAATACGGCCGTAAATCGCGACTGTCGTAAATACGGCCGTAAATCGCGACTGTCGTAAATACGGCCGTAAAGCGCGACTGCTGTAAATACGGCCGTAAAGCGCGACTGTCGTAAATACGGCCGTAAATCGCGACTGTCGTAAATACGGCCGTAAAGCGCGACTGTCGTAAATACGGCCGTAAATCGCGACTGTCGTAAATACGGCCGTAAAGCGCGACTGTCGTAAATACGGCCGTAAAGCGCGACTGCCGTAAATACGGCCGTAAAGCGCGACTGCCGTAAATACGGCCGTAAAGCGCGACTGTCGTAAATACGGCCGTAAAGCGCGACTGTCGTAAATACGGCCGTAAAGCGCGACTGCCGTAAATACGGCCGTAAAGCGCGACTGTCGTAAATACGGCCGTAAAGCGCGACTGCCGTAAATACGGCCGTAAAGCGCGACTGTCGTAAATACGGCCGTAAAGCGCGACTGTCGTAAATACGGCCGTAAAGCGCGACTGTCGTAAATACGGCCGTAAAGCGCGACTGCCGTAAATACGGCCGTAAAGCGCGACTGCCGTAAATACGGCCGTAAAGCGCGACTGCCGTAAATACGGCCGTAAAGCGCGACTGTCGTAAATACGGCCGTAAAGCGCGACTGCCGTAAATACGGCCGTAAAGCGCGACTGCCCTAAATACGGCCGTAAAGCCCGACTGTCGTAAAAGGTGCCGTAAAGCGCGACTGCCGTAAATACGGCCGTAAAGCGCGACTGCCGTAAATACGGCCGTAAAGCGCGACTGTCGTAAAAGGTGCCGTAAAGCGCGACTGCCGTAAATACGGCCGTAAAGCGCGACTGTCGTAAATACGGCCGTAAAGCGCGACTGTCGTAAATACGGCCGTAAATCGCGACTGTCGTAAATACGGCCGTAAAGCGCGACTGCCGTAAATACGCCCGTAAAGCGCGACTGTCGTAAATACGGCCGTAAATAGCGACTGTCGTAAATACGGCCGTAAAGCGCGAGTGTCGTAAATACGGCCGTAAAGCGCGACTGCCGTAAATACGGCCGTAAAGTGCGACTGCCGTAAATACGGCCGTAAAGCGCGACTGTCGTAAATACGGCCGTAAAGCGCGACTGCCGTAAATACGGCCGTAAATCGCGACTGCCGTAAATACGGCCGTAAAGCGCGACTGTCGTAAATACGGCCGTAAAGCGCGACTGCCGTAAATACGGCCGTAAAGCGCGACTGCCGTAAATACGGCCGTAAAGCGCGACTGTCGTAAATACGGCCGTAAAGCGCGACTGTCGTAAATACGGCCGTAAAGCGCGACTGCCGTAAATACGGCCGTAAAGCGCGACTGCCCTAAATACGGCCGTAAAGCGCGACTGTCGTAAAAGGTGCCGTAAAGCGCGACTGCCGTAAATACGGCCGTAAAGCGCGACTGCCGTAAATACGGCCGTAAAGCGCGACTGTCGTAAATACGGCCGTAAAGTGCGACTGCCGTAAATACGGCCCTAAAGCGCGACTGCCGTAAATACGGCCGTAAATCGCGACTGCCGTAAATACGGCCGTAAAGCGCGACTGCCGTAAATACGGCCGTAAAGCGCGACTGTCGTAAATACGGCCGTAAATAGCGACTGTCGTAAATACGGCCGTAAAGCGCGACTGTCGTAAATACGGCCGTAAAGCGCGACTGTCGTAAATACGGCCGTAAAGCGCGACTGCCGTAAATACGGCCGTAAAGCGCGACTGCCGTAAATACGGCCGTAAAGCGCGACTGCCGTAAATACGGCCGTAAAGCGCGACTGCCGTAAATACGGCCGTAAAGCGCGACTGTCGTAAAAGGTGCCGTAAAGCGCGACTGCCGTAAATACGGCCGTAAAGCGCGACTGTCGTTAAAGGTGCCGTAAAGCGCGACTGCCGTAAATACGGCCGTAAAGCGCGACTGTCGTAAAAGGTGCCGTAAAGCGCGACTGCCGTAAATACGGCCGTAAAGCGCGACTGCCGTAAATACGGCCGTAAAGCGCGACTGTCGTAAATACGGCCGTAAATCGCGACTGTCGTAAATACGGCCGTAAAGCGCGACTGCTGTAAATACGGCCGTAAAGCGCGACTGTCGTAAATACGGCCGTAAATCGCGACTGTCGTAAATACGGCCGTAAAGCGCGACTGTCGTAAATACGGCCGTAAATCGCGACTGTCGTAAATACGGCCGTAAAGCGCGACTGCCGTAAATACGGCCGTAAAGCGCGACTGCCGTAAATACGGCCGTAAAGCGCGACTGTCGTAAATACGGCCGTAAAGCGCGACTGTCGTAAATACGGCCGTAAAGCGCGACTGCCGTAAATACGGCCGTAAAGCGCGACTGCCGTAAATACGGCCGTAAAGCGCGACTGTCGTAAATACGGCCGTAAAGCGCGACTGCCGTAAATACGGCCGTAAAGCGCGACTGCCGTAAATACGGCCGTAAAGCGCGACTGTCGTAAATACGGCCGTAAAGCGCGACTGTCGTAAATACGGCCGTAAAGCGCGACTGCCGTAAATACGGCCGTAAAGCGCGACTGCCGTAAATACGGCCGTAAAGCGCGACTGCCGTAAATACGGCCGTAAAGCGCGACTGTCGTAAAAGGTGCCGTAAAGCGCGACTGCCGTAAATACGGCCGTAAAGCGCGACTGTCGTAAAAGGTGCCGTAAAGCGCGACTGCCGTAAATACGGCCGTAAAGCGCGACTGCCGTAAATACGGCCGTAAAGCGCGACTGCCGTAAATACGGCCGTAAAGCGCGACTGCCGTAAATACGGCCGTAAAGCGCGACTGTCGTAAATACGGCCGTAAAGCGCGACTGCCGTAAATACGGCCGTAAAGCGCGACTGCCGTAAATACGGCCGTAAAGCGCGACTGCCGTAAATACGGCCGTAAAGCGCGACTGCCGTAAATACGGCCGTAAAGCGCGACTGCCGTAAATACGGCCGTAAAGCGCGACTGCCGTAAATACGGCCGTAAAGCGCGACTGCCGTAAATACGGCCGTAAAGCGCGACTGTCGTAAATACGGCCGTAAAGCGTGACTGCCGTAAATACGGCCGTAAATCGCGACTGCCGTAAATACGGCCGTAAAGCGCGACTGTCGTAAATACGGCCGTAAATAGCGACTGTCGTAAATACGGCCGTAAATAGCGACTGTCGTAAATACGGCCGTAAAGCGCGACTGCCGTAAATACGGCAGTAAATCGCGACTGTCGTAAATACGGCCGTAAAGCGCGACTGTCGTAAATACGGCCGTAAAGCGCGACTGTCGTAAATACGGCCGTAAACCGCGACTGCCGTAAATACGGCCGTAAAGCGCGACTGCCGTAAATACGGCCGTAAAGCGCGACTGCCGTAAATACGGCCGTAAAGCGCGACTGTCGTAAATACGGCCGTAAAGCGCGAGTGTCGTAAATACGGCCGTAAATCGCGACTGTCGTAAATACGGCCGTAAAGCGCGACTGCCGTAAATACGGCCGTAAAGCGCGACTGTCGTAAAAGGTGCCGTAAAGCGCGACTGCCGTAAATACGGCCGTAAAGCGCGACTGCCGTAAATACGGCCGTAAAGCGCGACTGTCGTAAATACGGCCGTAAATCGCGACTGTCGTAAAAGGTGCCGTAAAGCGCGAGTGTCGTAAATACGGCCGTAAATCGCGACTGTCGTAAATACGGCCGTAAAGCGCGACTGTCGTAAATACGGCCGTAAATCGCGACTGTCGTAAAAGGTGCCGTAAAGCGCGACTGTCGTAAATACGGCCGTAAAGCGCGACTGCCGTAAATACGGCCGTAAAGCGCGACTGCCGTAAATACGGCCGTAAATCGCGACTGCCGTAAATACGGCCGTAAAGCGCGACTGCCGTAAATACGGCCGTAAAGCGCGACTGTCGTAAATACGGCCGTAAATAGCGACTGTCGTAAATACGGCCGTAAAGCGCGACTGTCGTAAATACGGCCGTAAAGCGCGACTGCCGTAAATACGGCCGTAAAGCGCGACTGCCGTAAATACGGCCGTAAAGCGCGACTGCCGTAAATACGGCCGTAAAGCGCGACTGTCGTAAATACGGCCGTAAAGCGCGACTGTCGTAAATACGGCCGTAAATCGCGACTGTCGTAAATACGGCCGTAAAGCGCGACTGCCGTAAATACGGCCGTAAAGCGCGACTGTCGTAAATACGGCCGTAAATCGCGACTGTCGTAAATACGGCCGTAAAGCGCGACTGTCGTAAATACGGCCGTAAAGCGCGACTGTCGTAAATACGGCCGTAAAGCGCGACTGTCGTAAATACGGCCGTAAAGCGCGACTGTCGTAAATACGGCCGTAAAGCGCGACTGCCGTAAATACGGCCGTAAAGCGCGACTGCCGTAAATACGGCCGTAAAGCGCGACTGTCGTAAATACGGCCGTAAAGCGCGACTGTCGTAAATACGGCCGTAAAGCGCGACTGCCGTAAATACGGCCGTAAAGCGCGACTGCCGTAAATACGGCCGTAAAGCGCGACTGCCGTAAATACGGCCGTAAAGCGCGACTGTCGTAAATACGGCCGTAAAGCGCGACTGTCGTAAATACGGCCGTAAAGCGCGACTGCCGTAAATACGGCCGTAAAGCGCGACTGCCGTAAATACGGCCGTAAAGCGCGACTGCCGTAAATACGGCCGTAAAGCGCGACTGTCGTAAAAGGTGCCGTAAAGCGCGACTGCCGTAAATACGGCCGTAAAGCGCGACTGCCGTAAATACGGCCGTAAAGCGCGACTGCCGTAAATACGGCCGTAAAGCGCGACTGTCGTAAATACGGCCGTAAAGCGCGACTGCCGTAAATACGGCCGTAAAGCGCGACTGCCGTAAATACGGCCGTAAAGCGCGACTGCCGTAAATACGGCCGTAAAGCGCGACTGTCGTAAATACGGCCGTAAAGCGCGACTGCCGTAAATACGGCCGTAAAGCGCGACTGCCGTAAATACGGCCGTAAAGCGCGACTGCCGTAAATACGGCCGTAAAGCGCGACTGCCGTAAATACGGCCGTAAAGCGCGACTGCCGTAAATACGGCCGTAAAGCGCGACTGTCGGAAATACGGCCGTAAAGCGCGACTGCCGTAAATACGGCCGTAAAGCGCGACTGCCGTAAATACGGCCGTAAAGCGTGACTGCCGTAAATACGGCCGTAAATCGCGACTGCCGTAAATACGGCCGTAAAGCGCGACTGTCGTAAATACGGCCGTAAATAGCGACTGTCGTAAATACGGCCGTAAATAGCGACTGTCGTAAATACGGCCGTAAAGCGCGACTGCCGTAAATACGGCCGTAAATCGCGACTGTCGTAAATACGGCCGTAAAGCGCGACTGTCGTAAATACGGCCGTAAATCGCGACTGTCGTAAATACGGCCGTAAAGCGCGACTGTCGTAAATACGGCCGTAAAGCGCGACTGTCGTAAATACGGCCGTAAAGCGCGACTGCCGTAAATACGGCCGTAAATCGCGACTGTCGTAAATACGGCCGTAAAGCGCGACTGCTGTAAATACGGCCGTAAAGCGCGACTGTCGTAAATACGGCCGTAAAGCGCGACTGCCGTAAATACGGCCGTAAAGCGCGACTGCCGTAAATATGGCCGTAAAGCGCGACTGTCGTAAATACGGCCGTAAAGCGCGACTGTCGTAAATACGGCCGTAAAGCGCGACTGTCGTAAATACGGCCGTAAAGCGCGACTGCCGTAAATACGGCCGTAAAGCGCGACTGCCGTAAATACGGCCGTAAAGCGCGACTGCCGTAAATACGGCCGTAAAGCGCGACTGTCGTAAATACGGCCGTAAAGCGCGAGTGTCGTAAATACGGCCGTAAATCGCGACTGTCGTAAATACGGCCGTAAAGCGCGACTGCCGTAAATACGGCCGTAAAGCGCGACTGTCGTAAAAGGTGCCGTAAAGCGCGACTGCCGTAAATACGGCCGTAAAGCGCGACTGCCGTAAATACGGCCGTAAATCGCGACTGTCGTAAAAGGTGCCGTAAAGCGCGACTGTCGCAAATACGGCCGTAAATCGCGACTGTCGTAAATACGGCCGTAAAGCGCGACTGTCGTAAATACGGCCGTAAATCGCGACTGTCGTAAAAGGTGCCGTAAAGCGCGACTGTCGTAAATACGGCCGTAAAGCGCGACTGTCGTAAATACGGCCGTAAATCGCGACTGTCGTAAAAGGTGCCGTAAAGCGCGACTGTCGTAAATACGGCCGTAAAGCGCGACTGTCGTAAATACGGCCGTAAAGCGCGACTGCCGTAAATACGGCCGTAAAGCGCGACTGCCGTAAATACGGCCGTAAAGCGCGACTGTCGTAAATACGGCCGTAAAGCGCGACTGTCGTAAATACGGCCGTAAAGCGCGACTGCCGTAAATACGGCCGTAAAGCGCGACTGCCGTAAATACGGCCGTAAAGCGCGACTGCCGTAAATACGGCCGTAAAGCGCGACTGTCGTAAATACGGCCGTAAAGCGCGAGTGTCGTAAATACGGCCGTAAATCGCGACTGTCGTAAATACGGCCGTAAAGCGCGACTGCCGTAAATACGGCCGTAAAGCGCGACTGTCGTAAAAGGTGCCGTAAAGCGCGACTGCCGTAAATACGGCCGTAAAGCGCGACTGCCGTAAATACGGCCGTAAATCGGGACTGTCGTAAAAGGTGCCGTAAAGCGCGACTGTCGTAAATACGGCCGTAAATCGCGACTGTCGTAAATACGGCCGTAAAGCGCGACTGTCGTAAATACGGCCGTAAATCGCGACTGTCGTAAATACGGCCGTAAAGCGCGACTGTCGTAAATACGGCCGTAAATCGCGACTGTCGTAAAAGGTGCCGTAAAGCGCGACTGCCGTAAATACGGCCGTAAAGCGCGACTGTCGTAAATACGGCCGTAAATCGCGACTGTCGTAAAAGGTGCCGTAAAGCGCGACTGTCGTAAATACGGCCGTAAAGCGCGACTGTCGTAAATACGGCCGTAAAGCGCGACTGTCGTAAATACGGCCGTAAAGCGCGACTGCCGTAAATACGGCCGTAAAGCGCGACTGCCGTCAATACGGCCGTAAATCGCGACTGCCGTAAATACGGCCGTAAAGCGCGACTGCCGTAAATACGGCCGTAAAGCGCGACTGTCGTAAATACGGCCGTAAATAGCGACTGTCGTAAATACGGCCGTAAAGCGCGACTGTCGTAAATACGGCGTAAAGCGCGACTGTCGTAAATACGGCCGTAAAGCGCGACTGCCGTAAATACGGCCGTAAAGCGCGACTGCCGTAAATACGGCCGTAAACCGCGACTGCCGTAAATACGGCCGTAAAGCGCGACTGTCGTAAATACGGCCGTAAAGCGCGACTGTCGTAAATACGGCCGTAAAGCGCGACTGCCGTAAATACGGCCGTAAAGCGCGACTGTCGTAAATACGGCCGTAAATCGCGACTGTCGTAAATACGGCCGTAAAGCGCGACTGTCGTAAATACGGCCGTAAAGCGCGACTGTCGTAAATACGGCCGTAAATCGCGACTGTCGTAAATACGGCCGTAAAGCGCGACTGCCGTAAATACGGCCGTAAAGCGCGACTGCCGTAAATACGGCCGTAAAGCGCGACTGTCGTAAATACGGCCGTAAAGCGCGACTGTCGTAAATACGGCCGTAAAGCGCGACTGCCGTAAATACGGCCGTAAAGCGCGACTGCCGTAAATACGGCCGTAAAGCGCGACTGCCGTAAATACGGCCGTAAAGCGCGACTGTCGTAAATACGGCCGTAAAGCGCGACTGTCGTAAATACGGCCGTAAAGCGCGACTGTCGTAAATACGGCCGTAAAGCGCGACTGCCGTAAATACGGCCGTAAAGCGCGACTGCCGTAAATACGGCCGTAAAGCGCGACTGCCGTAAATACGGCCGTAAAGCGCGACTGTCGAAAAGGTGCCGTAAAGCGCGACTGCCGTAAATACGGCCGTAAAGCGCGACTGCCGTAAATACGGCCGTAAAGCGCGACTGTCGTAAATACGGCCGTAAAGCGCGACTGCCGTAAATACGGCCGTAAAGCGCGACTGCCGTAAATACGGCCGTAAAGCGCGACTGCCGTAAATACGGCCGTAAAGCGCGACTGCCGTAAATACGGCCGTAAAGCGCGACTGTCGTAAATACGGCCGTAAAGCGCGACTGCCGTAAATACGGCCGTAAAGCGCGACTGCCGTAAATACGGCCGTAAAGCGCGACTGCAGTAAATACGGCCGTAAAGCGCGACTGCCGTAAATACGGCCGTAAAGCGCGACTGCCGTAAATACGGCCGTAAAGCGCGACTGTCGTAAATACGGCCGTAAAGCGCGACTGCCGTAAATACGGCCGTAAAGCGCGACTGCCGTAAATACGGCCGTAAAGCGTGACTGCCGTAA
The DNA here is from genome assembly GCF_035770615.1 of Melospiza melodia melodia. NCBI lineage: Eukaryota > Metazoa > Chordata > Aves > Passeriformes > Passerellidae > Melospiza > Melospiza melodia. The sequence continues at coordinate 24,143 of NW_026948523.1, forward strand.
ATACGGCCGTAAATCGCGACTGCCGTAAATACGGCCGTAAAGCGCGACTGTCGTAAATACGGCCGTAAATAGCGACTGTCGTAAATACGGCCGTAAATAGCGACTGTCGTAAATACGGCCGTAAAGCGCGACTGCCGTAAATACGGCCGTAAATCGCGACTGTCGTAAATACGGCCGTAAAGCGCGACTGTCGTAAATACGGCCGTAAATCGCGACTGTCGTAAAAGGTGCCGTAAAGCGCGACTGTCGTAAATACGGCCGTAAAGCGCGACTGTGGTAAATACGGCCGTAAAGCGCGACTGCCGTAAATACGGCCGTAAATCGCGACTGTCGTAAATACGGCCGTAAAGCGCGACTGCTGTAAATACGGCCGTAAAGCGCGACTGTCGTAAATACGGCAGTAAAGCGCGACTGCCGTAAATACGGCCGTAAAGCGCGACTGCCGTAAATACGGCCGTAAAGCGCGACTGTCGTAAATACGGCCGTAAAGCGCGACTGTCGTAAATACGGCCGTAAAGCGCGACTGCCGTAAATACGGCCGTAAAGCGCGACTGCCGTAAATACGGCCGTAAATCGCGACTGTCGTAAAAGGTGCCGTAAAGCGCGACTGTCGTAAATACGGCCGTAAATCGCGACTGTCGTAAATACGGCCGTAAAGCGCGACTGCCGTAAATACGGCCGTAAAGCGCGACTGCCGTAAATACGGCCGTAAAGCGCGACTGTCGTAAATACGGCCGTAAAGCGCGACTGCCGTAAATACGGCCGTAAAGCGCGACTGTCGTAAATACGGCCGTAAAGCGCGACTGTCGTAAATACGGCCGTAAAGCGCGACTGTCGTAAATACGGCCGTAAATCGTGACTGCCGTAAATACGGCCGTAAAGCGCGACTGCCGTAAATACGGCCGTAAAGCGCGACTGTCGTAAATACGGCCGTAAAGCGCGACTGCCGTAAATACGGCCGTAAAGCGCGACTGCCGTAAATACGGCCGTAAAGCGCGACTGTCGTAAATACGGCCGTAAAGCGCGACTGCCGTAAATACGGCCGTAAAGCGCGACTGTCGTAAATACGGCCGTAAAGCGCGACTGTCGTAAATACGGCCGTAAAGCGCGACTGCCGTAAATACGGCCGTAAAGCGCGACTGCCGTAAATACGGCCGTAAAGCGCGACTGTCGTAAATACGGCCGTAAAGCGCGACTGCCGTAAATACGGCCGTAAAGCGCGACTGTCGTAAATACGGCCGTAAAGCGCGACTGTCGTAAATACGGCCGTAAAGCGCGACTGTCGTAAATACGGCCGTAAAGCGCGACTGCCGTAAATACGGCCGTAAGGCGCGACTGCCGTAAATACGGCCGTAAAGCGCGACTGCGGTAAATACGGCCGTAAAGCGCGACTGCCGTAAATACGGCCGTAAAGCGCGACTGCCGTAAATACGGCCGTAAAGCGCGACTGTCGTAAATACGGCCGTAAAGCGCGACTGCCGTAAATACGGCCGTAAAGCGCGACTGCCGTAAATACGGCCGTAAAGCGCGACTGTCGTAAATACGGCCGAAAAGCGCGACTGCCGTAAATACGGCCGTAAAGCGCGACTGCCGTAAATACGGCCGTAAAGCGCGACTGCCGTAAATACGGCCGTAAATAGCGACTGTCGTAAATACGGCCGTAAAGCGCGACTGCCGTAAATACGGCCGTAAATCGCGACTGTCGTAAATACGGCCGTAAAGCGCGACTGTCGTAAATACGGCCGTAAAGCGCGACTGTCGTAAATACGGCCGTAAATCGCGACTGTCGTAAAAGGTGCCGTAAAGCGCGACTGTCGTAAATACGGCCGTAAAGCGCGACTGTCGTAAATACGGCCGTAAAGCGCGACTGCCGTAAATACGGCCGTAAATCGCGACTGTCGTAAATACGGCCGTAAAGCGCGACTGTCGTAAATACGGCCGTAAAGCGCGACTGTCGTAAATACGGCCGTAAAGCGCGACTGCCGTAAATACGGCCGTAAAGCGCGACTGCCGTAAATACGGCCGTAAAGCGCGACTGTCGTAAATACGGCCGTAAAGCGCGACTGTCGTAAATACGGCCGTAAATAGCGACTGTCGTAAATACGGCCGTAAAGCGCGACTGTCGTAAATACGGCCGTAAATAGCGACTGTCGTAAATACGGCCGTAAAGCGCGACTGTCGTAAATACGGCCGTAAAGCGCGACTGTCGTAAATACGGCCGTAAAGCGCGACTGCCGTAAATACGGCCGTAAAGCGCGACTGTCGTACATACGGCCGTAAAGCGCGACTGTCGTAAATACGGCCGTAAAGCGCGACTGTCGTAAATACGGCCGTAAAGCGCGACTGCCGTAAATACGGCCGTAAAGCGCGACTGTCGTAAATACGGCCGTAAAGCGCGACTGCCGTAAATACGGCCGTAAAGCGCGACTGTCGTAAATACGGCCGTAAAGCGCGACTGTCGTAAATACGGCCGTAAAGCGCGACTGTCGTAAGTACGGCCGTAAAGCGCGACTGTCGTAAATACGGCCGTAAAGCGCGACTGTCGTAAATACGGCCGTAAAGCGCGACTGTCGTAAATACGGCCGTAAATCGCGACTGTCGTAAATACGGCCGTAAAGCGCGACTGCCGTAAATACGGCCGTAAAGCGCGACTGCCGTAAATACGGCCGTAAAGCGCGACTGCCGTAAATACGGCCGTAAAGCGCGACTGTAGTAAATACGGCCGTAAAGCGCGACTGCCGTAAATACGGCCGTAGAGCGCGACTGCCGTAAATACGGCCGTAAAGCGCGACTGCGGTAAATACGGCCGTAAAGCGCGACTGCCGTAAATACGGCCGTAAAGCGCGACTGCCGTAAATACGGCCGTAAAGCGCGACTGCCGTAAATACGGCCGTAAAGCGCGACTGCCGTAAATACGGCCGTAAAGCGCGACTGCCGTAAATACGGCCGTAAATCGCGACTGCCGTAAATACGGCCGTAAAGCGCGACTGCCGTAAATACGGCCGTAAAGCGCGACTGCCGTAAATACGGCCGTAAAGCGCGACTGCCGTAAATACGGCCGTAAAGCGCGACTGTCGTAAATACGGCCGTAAAGCGCGACTGCCGTAAATACGGCCGTAAAGCGCGACTGCCGTAAATACGGCCGTAAAGCGCGACTGCCGTAAATACGGCCGTAAAGCGCGACTGCCGTAAATACGGCCGTAAATCGCGACTGTCGTAAATACGGCCGTAAAGCGCGACTGCCGTAAATACGGCCGTAAAGCGCGACTGTCGTAAATACGGCCGTAAAGCGCGACTGTCGTAAATACGGCCGTAAAGCGCGACTGCCGTAAATACGGCCGTAAAGCGCGACTGCCGTAAATACGGCCGTAAAGCGCGACTGTCGTAAATACGGCCGTAAATCGCGACTGTCGTAAATACGGCCGTAAAGCGCGACTGCCGTAAATACGGCCGTAAAGCGCGACTGTCGTAAATACGGCCGTAAAGCGCGACTGTCGTAAATACGGCCGTAAAGCGCGACTGCCGTAAATACGGCCGTAAAGCGCGACTGTCGTAAATACGGCCGTAAAGCGCGACTGCCGTAAATACGGCCGTAAAGCGCGACTGCCGTAAATACGGCCGTAAAGCGCGACTGTCGTAAATACGGCCGTAAAGCGCGACTGTCGTAAAAGGTGCCGTAAAGCGCGACTGTCGTAAATACGGCCGTAAAGCGCGACTGCCGTAAATACGGCCGTAAAGCGCGACTGCCGTAAATACGGCCGTAAAGCGCGACTGTCGTAAATACGGCCGTAAATCGCGACTGTCGTAAATACGGCCGTAAAGCGCGACTGCCGTAAATACGGCCGTAAAGCGCGACTGCCGTAAATACGGCCGTAAAGCGCGACTGCCGTAAATACGGCCGTAAAGCGCGACTGCCGTAAATACGGCCGTAAAGCGCGACTGCCGTAAATACGGCCGTAAAGCGCGACTGTCGTAAATACGGCCGTAAAGCGCGACTGCCGTAAATACGGCCGTAAATCGCGACTGCCGTAAATACGGCCGTAAAGCGCGACTGCCGTAAATACGGCCGTAAAGCGCGACTGCCGTAAATACGGCCGTAAAGCGCGACTGCCGTAAATACGGCCGTAAAGCGCGACTGCCGTAAATACGGCCGTAAAGCGCGACTGCCGTAAATACGGCCGTAAAGCGCGACTGCCGTAAATACGGCCGTAAAGCGCGACTGCCGTAAATACGGCCGTAAATCGCGACTGCCGTAAATACGGCCGTAAAGCGCGACTGCCGTAAATACGGCCGTAAAGCGCGACTGCCGTAAATACGGCCGTAAAGCGCGACTGCCGTAAATACGGCCGTAAAGCGCGACTGCCGTAAATACGGCCGTAAAGCGCGACTGCCGTAAATACGGCCGTAAAGCGCGACTTCCGTAAATACGGCCGTAAAGCGCGACTGTCGTAAATACGGCCGTAAATCGCGACTGTCGTAAATACGGCCGTAAAGCGCGACTGCCGTAAATACGGCCGTAAAGCGCGACTGTCGTAAATACGGCCGTAAAGCGCGACTGTCGTAAATACGGCCGTAAAGCGCGACTGCCGTAAATACGGCCGTAAAGCGCGACTGCCGTAAATACGGCCGTAAAGCGCGACTGCCGTAAATACGGCCGTAAGGCGCGACTGCCGTAAATACGGCCGTAAAGCGCGACTGCGGTAAATACGGCCGTAAAGCGCGACTGCCGTAAATACGGCCGTAAAGCGCGACTGCCGTAAATACGGCCGTAAAGCGCGACTGTCGTAAATACGGCCGTAAAGCGCGACTGCCGTAAATACGGCCGTAAAGCGCGACTGCCGTAAATACGGCCGTAAAGCGCGACTGTCGTAAATACGGCCGAAAAGCGCGACTGCCGTAAATACGGCCGTAAAGCGCGAATGTCGTAAATACGGCCGTAAAGCGCGAATGTCGTAAATACGGCCGTAAAGCGCGACTGCCGTAAATACGGCCGTAAAGCGCGACTGCCGTAAATACGGCCGTAAAGCGCGACTGCCGTAAATACGGCCGTAAAGCGCGACTGCCGTAAATACGGCCGTAAAGCGCGACTGCCGTAAATACGGCCGTAAATAGCGACTGTCGTAAATACGGCCGTAAAGCGCGACTGCCGTAAATACGGCCGTAAATCGCGACTGTCGTAAATACGGCCGTAAAGCGCGACTGTCGTAAATACGGCCGTAAAGCGCGACTGTCGTAAATACGGCCGTAAATCGCGACTGTCGTAAAAGGTGCCGTAAAGCGCGACTGTCGTAAATACGGCCGTAAAGCGCGACTGTCGTAAATACGGCCGTAAAGCGCGACTGCCGTAAATACGGCCGTAAATCGCGACTGTCGTAAATACGGCCGTAAAGCGCGACTGTCGTAAATACGGCCGTAAAGCGCGACTGTCGTAAATACGGCCGTAAAGCGCGACTGCCGTAAATACGGCCGTAAAGCGCGACTGCCGTAAATACGGCCGTAAAGCGCGACTGTCGTAAATACGGCCGTAAAGCGCGACTGTCGTAAATACGGCCGTAAATAGCGACTGTCGTAAATACGGCCGTAAAGCGCGACTGTCGTAAATACGGCCGTAAATAGCGACTGTCGTAAATACGGCCGTAAAGCGCGACTGTCGTAAATACGGCCGTAAAGCGCGACTGTCGTAAATACGGCCGTAAAGCGCGACTGCCGTAAATACGGCCGTAAAGCGCGACTGTCGTACATACGGCCGTAAAGCGCGACTGTCGTAAATACGGCCGTAAAGCGCGACTGTCGTAAATACGGCCGTAAAGCGCGACTGCCGTAAATACGGCCGTAAAGCGCGACTGTCGTAAATACGGCCGTAAAGCGCGACTGCCGTAAATACGGCCGTAAAGCGCGACTGTCGTAAATACGGCCGTAAAGCGCGACTGTCGTAAATACGGCCGTAAAGCGCGACTGTCGTAAGTACGGCCGTAAAGCGCGACTGTCGTAAATACGGCCGTAAAGCGCGACTGTCGTAAATACGGCCGTAAAGCGCGACTGTCGTAAATACGGCCGTAAAGCGCGACTGCCGTAAATACGGCCGTAAAGCGCGACTGCCGTAAATACGGCCGTAAAGCGCGACTGCCGTAAATACGGCCGTAAAGCGCGACTGCCGTAAATACGGCCGTAAAGCGCGACTGCCGTAAATACGGCCGTAAAGCGCGACTGTCGTAAATACGGCCGTAAATCGCGACTGCCGTAAATACGGCCGTAAAGCGCGACTGCCGTAAATACGGCCGTAAAGCGCGACTGTAGTAAATACGGCCGTAAAGCGCGACTGCCGTAAATACGGCCGTAGAGCGCGACTGCCGTAAATACGGCCGTAAAGCGCGACTGCGGTAAATACGGCCGTAAAGCGCGACTGCCGTAAATACGGCCGTAAAGCGCGACTGCCGTAAATACGGCCGTAAAGCGCGACTGCCGTAAATACGGCCGTAAAGCGCGACTGCCGTAAATACGGCCGTAAAGCGCGACTGCCGTAAATACGGCCGTAAATCGCGACTGCCGTAAATACGGCCGTAAAGCGCGACTGCCGTAAATACGGCCGTAAAGCGCGACTGCCGTAAATACGGCCGTAAAGCGCGACTGCCGTAAATACGGCCGTAATGCGCGACTGCCGTAAATACGGCCGTAAAGCGCGACTGCCGTAAATACGGCCGTAAAGCGCGACTGCCGTAAATACGGCCGTAAATCGCGACTGTCGTAAATACGGCCGTAAAGCGCGACTGCCGTAAATACGGCCGTAAAGCGCGACTGTCGTAAATACGGCCGTAAAGCGCGACTGTCGTAAATACGGCCGTAAAGCGCGACTGCCGTAAATACGGCCGTAAAGCGCGACTGCCGTAAATACGGCCGTAAATCGCGACTGTCGTAAATACGGCCGTAAAGCGCGACTGCCGTAAATACGGCCGTAAAGCGCGACTGTCGTAAATACGGCCGTAAAGCGCGACTGTCGTAAATACGGCCGTAAAGCGCGACTGCCGTAAATACGGCCGTAAAGCGCGACTGCCGTAAATACGGCCGTAAAGCGCGACTGTCGTAAATACGGCCGTAAAGCGCGACTGCCGTAAATACGGCCGTAAAGCGCGACTGCCGTAAATACGGCCGTAAAGCGCGACTGTCGTAAATACGGCCGTAAAGCGCGACTGTCGTAAAAGGTGCCGTAAAGCGCGACTGTCGTAAATACGGCCGTAAAGCGCGACTGCCGTAAATACGGCCGTAAAGCGCGACTGCCGTAAATACGGCCGTAAAGCGCGACTGCCGTAAATACGGCCGTAAATCGCGACTGTCGTAAATACGGCCGTAAAGCGCGACTGCCGTAAATACGGCCGTAAAGCGCGACTGCCGTAAATACGGCCGTAAAGCGCGACTGCCGTAAATACGGCCGTAAAGCGCGACTGCCGTAAATACGGCCGTAAAGCGCGACTGCCGTAAATACGGCCGTAAAGCGCGACTGTCGTAAATACGGCCGTAAAGCGCGACTGCCGTAAATACGGCCGTAAATCGCGACTGCCGTAAATACGGCCGTAAAGCGCGACTGCCGTAAATACGGCCGTAAAGCGCGACTGCCGTAAATACGGCCGTAAAGCGCGACTGCCGTAAATACGGCCGTAAAGCGCGACTGCCGTAAATACGGCCGTAAAGCGCGACTGCCGTAAATACGGCCGTAAAGCGCGACTGCCGTAAATACGGCCGTAAATCGCGACTGCCGTAAATACGGCCGTAAAGCGCGACTGCCGTAAATACGGCCGTAAAGCGCGACTGCCGTAAATACGGCCGTAAAGCGCGACTGCCGTAAATACGGCCGTAAAGCGCGACTGTCGTAAATACGGCCGTAAAGCGCGACTGCCGTAAATACGGCCGTAAAGCGCGACTGTCGTAAATACGGCCGTAAAGCGCGACTGTCGTAAATACGGCCGTAAAGCGCAACTGCCGTAAATACGGCCGTAAAGCGCGACTGCCGTAAATACGGCCGTAAAGCGCGACTGTCGTAAATACGGCCGTAAATCGCGACTGTCGTAAATACGGCCGTAAAGCGCGACTGCCGTAAATACGGCCGTAAAGCGCGACTGTCGTAAATACGGCCGTAAAGCGCGACTGTCGTAAATACGGCCGTAAAGCGCGACTGCCGTAAATACGGCCGTAAAGCGCGACTGCCGTAAATACGGCCGTAAAGCGCGACTGTCGTAAATACGGCCGTAAAGCGCGACTGCCGTAAATACGGCCGTAAAGCGCGACTGCCGTAAATACGGCCGTAAAGCGCGACTGTCGTAAATACGGCCGTAAAGCGCGACTGTCGTAAAAGGTGCCGTAAAGCGCGACTGTCGTAAATACGGCCGTAAAGCGCGACTGCCGTAAATACGGCCGTAAAGCGCGACTGCCGTAAATACGGCCGTAAAGCGCGACTGTCGTAAATACGGCCGTAAAGCGCGACTGCCGTAAATACGGCCGTAAAGCGCGACTGCCGTAAATACGGCCGTAAAGCGCGACTGCCGTAAATACGGCCGTAAAGCGCGATTGCCGTAAATACGGCCGTAAAGCGCGACTGCCGTAAATACGGCCGTAAAGCGCGACTGTCGTAAATACGGCCGTAAAGCGCGACTGCCGTAAATACGGCCGTAAAGCGCGACTGCCGTAAATACGGCCGTAAAGCGCGACTGTCGTAAATACGGCCGTAAATCGCGACTGTCGTAAATACGGCCGTAAAGCGCGACTGCCGTAAATACGGCCGTAAAGCGCGACTGTCGTAAATACGGCCGTAAAGCGCGACTGTCGTAAATACGGCCGTAAAGCGCGACTGCCGTAAATACGGCCGTAAAGCGCGACTGCCGTAAATACGGCCGTAAAGCGCGACTGTCGTAAATACGGCCGTAAATCGCGACTGTCGTAAATACGGCCGTAAAGCGCGACTGCCGTAAATACGGCCGTAAAGCGCGACTGTCGTAAATACGGCCGTAAAGCGCGACTGTCGTAAATACGGCCGTAAAGCGCGACTGCCGTAAATACGGCCGTAAAGCGCGACTGCCGTAAATACGGCCGTAAAGCGCGACTGTCGTAAATACGGCCGTAAAGCGCGACTGCCGTAAATACGGCCGTAAAGCGCGACTGCCGTAAATACGGCCGTAAAGCGCGACTGTCGTAAATACGGCCGTAAAGCGCGACTGTCGTAAAAGGTGCCGTAAAGCGCGACTGTCGTAAATACGGCCGTAAAGCGCGACTGCCGTAAATACGGCCGTAAAGCGCGACTGCCGTAAATACGGCCGTAAAGCGCGACTGCCGTAAATACGGCCGTAAAGCGCGACTGTCGTAAATACGGCCGTAAATCGCGACTGTCGTAAATACGGCCGTAAAGCGCGACTGCCGTAAATACGGCCGTAAAGCGCGACTGCCGTAAATACGGCCGTAAAGCGCGACTGCCGTAAATACGGCCGTAAAGCGCGACTGTCGTAAATACGGCCGTAAATCGCGACTGTCGTAAATACGGCCGTAAAGCGCGACTGCCGTAAATACGGCCGTAAAGCGCGACTGTCGTAAATACGGCCGTAAAGCGCGACTGTCGTAAATACGGCCGTAAAGCGCGACTGCCGTAAATACGGCCGTAAAGCGCGACTGCCGTAAATACGGCCGTAAAGCGCGACTGTCGTAAATACGGCCGTAAAGCGCGACTGCCGTAAATACGGCCGTAAAGCGCGACTGCCGTAAATACGGCCGTAAATCGCGACTGTCGTAAATACGGCCGTAAAGCGCGACTGTCGTAAAAGGTGCCGTAAAGCGCGACTGTCGTAAATACGGCCGTAAAGCACGACTGCCGTAAATACGGCCGTAAAGCGCGACTGCCGTAAATACGGCCGTAAAGCGCGACTGTCGTAAATACGGCCGTAAAGCGCGACTGCCGTAAATACGGCCGTAAAGCGCGACTGTCGTAAATACGGCCGTAAATAGCGACTGTCGTAAATACGGCCGTAAAGCGCGACTGTCGTAAATACGGCCGTAAATAGCGACTGTCGTAAATACGGCCGTAAATCGCGACTGTCGTAAATACGGCCGTAAAGCGCGACTGCCGTAAATACGGCCGTAAAGCGCGACTGTCGTAAATACGGCCGTAAAGCGCGACTGTCGTAAATACGGCCGTAAATCGCGACTGCGGTAAATACGGCCGTAAAGCGCGACTGCCGTAAATACGGCCGTAAAGCGCGACTGTAGTAAATACGGCCGTAAAGCGCGACTGCGGTAAATACGGCCGTAAAGCGCGACTGCCGTAAATACGGCCGTAAAGCGCGACTGCGGTAAATACGGCCGTAAAGCGCGACTGCCGTAAATACGGCCGTAAAGCGCGACTGCCGTAAATACGGCCGTAAAGCGCGACTGCCGTAAATACGGCCGTAAAGCGCGACTGCCGTAAATACGGCCGTAAAGCGCGACTGTCGTAAATACGGCCGTAAAGCGCGACTGCCGTAAATACGGCCGTAAAGCGCGACTGCCGTAAATACGGCCGTAAAGCGCGACTGCCGTAAATACGGCCGTAAAGCGCGACTGTCGTAAATACGGCCGTAAAGCGCGACTGTCGTAAATACGGCCGTAAAGCGCGACTGCCGTAAATACGGCCGTAAAGCGCGACTGTCGTAAATACGGCCGTAAATCGCGACTGCCTTAAATACGGCCGTAAAGCGCGACTGCCGTAAATACGGCCGTAAAGCGCGACTGTCGTAAATACGGCCGTAAAGCGCGACTGCCGTAAATACGGCCGTAAAGCGCGACTGCCGTAAATACGGCCGTAAAGCGCGACTGCCGTAAATACGGCCGTAAAGCGCGACTGCCGTAAATACGGCCGTAAATCGCGACTGTCGTAAATACGGCCGTAAAGCGCGACTGCCGTAAATACGGCCGTAAAGCGCGACTGTCGTAAATACGGCCGTAAAGCGCGACTGTCGTAAATACGGCCGTAAAGCGCGACTGTCGTAAATACGGCCGTAGAGCGCGACTGTCGTAAATACGGCCGTAAAGCGCGACTGCCGTAAATACGGCCGTAAAGCGCGACTGTCGTAAATACGGCCGTAAAGCGCGACTGTCGTAAATACGGCCGTAAATCGCGACTGTCGTAAATACGGCCGTAAAGCGCGACTGTCGTAAATACGGCCGTAGAGCGCGACTGTCGTAAATACGGCCGTAAAGCGCGACTGTCGTAAATACGGCCGTAAAGCGCGACTGTCGTAAAAACGGCCGTAAAGCGCGACTGCCGTAAATACGGCCGTAAAGCGCGACTGTCGTAAAAGGTGCCGTAAAGCGCGACTGTCGTAAAAGGTGCCGTAAAGCGCGGCTGTCGAAAATACGGCCGTAAAGCGCGACTGCCGTAAATACGGCCGTAAAGCGCGACTGTCGTAAATACGGCCGTAAAGCGCGACTGCCGTAAATACGGCCGTAAAGCGCGACTGTCGTAAAAGGTGCCGTAAAGCGCGACTGTCGTAAAAGGTGCCGTAAAGCGCGGCTGTCGAAAATACGGCCGTAAAGCGCGACTGCCGTAAATACGGCCGTAAAGCGCGACTGTCGTAAATACGGCCGTAAAGCGCGACTGCCGTAAATACGGCCGTAAAGCGCGACTGTCGTAAATACGGCCGTAAAGCGCGACTGTCGTAAATACGGCCGTAAAGCGCGACTGCCGTAAATACGGCCGTAAAGCGCGACTGTCGTAAATACGGCCGTAAATCGCGACTGTCGTAAATACGGCCGTAAAGCGCGACTGTCGTAAGTACGGCCGTAAAGCGCGACTGCCGTAAATACGGCCGTAAAGCGCGACTGCCGTAAATACGGCCGTAAAGCGCGACTGTCGTAAATACGGCCGTAAATCGCGACTGCCGTAAATACGGCCGTAAAGCGCGACTGTCGTAAAAGGTGCCGTAAAGCGCGACTGTCGTAAATACGGCCGTAAAGCGCGACTGTCGTAAATACGGCCGTAAAGCGCGACTGCCGTAAATACGGCCGTAAAGCGCGACTGCCGTAAATACGGCCGTAAAGCGCGACTGCCGTAAATACGGCCGTAAAGCGCGACTGTCGTAAAAGGTGCCGTAAAGCGCGACTGCCGTAAATACGGCCGTAAAGCGCGACTGTCGTAAATACGGCCGTAAAGCGCGACTGTCGTAAAAGGTGCCGTAAAGCGCGACTGTCGTAAATACGGCCGTAAATCGCGACTGTCGTAAATACGGCCGTAAAGCGCGACTGTCGTAAATACGGCCGTAAATCGCGACTGTCGTAAATACGGCCGTAAAGCGCGACTGTCGTTAATACGGCCGTAAAGCGCGACTGCCGTAAATACGGCCGTAAAGCGCGACTGCCGTAAATACGGCCGTAAAGCGCGACTGTCGTAAATACGGCCGTAAAGCGCGACTGTCGTAAATACGGCCGTAAAGCGCGACTGCCGTAAATACGGCCGTAAAGCGCGACTGTCGTAAATACGGCCGTAAATCGCGACTGTCGTAAAAGGTGCCGTAAAGCGCGACTGTCGTAAAAGGTGCCGTAAATCGCGACTGTCGTAAATACGGCCGTAAAGCGCGACTGCCGTAAATACGGCCGTAAAGCGCGACTGTCGTAAATACGGCCGTAAAGCGCGACTGCCGTAAATACGGCCGTAAAGCGCGACTGTCGTAAATACGGCCGTAAAGCGCGACTGCCGTAAATACGGCTGTAAAGCGCGACTGTCGTAAATACGGCCGTAAAGCGCGACTGTCGTAAATACGGCCGTAAAGCACGACTGTCGTAAAAGGTGCCGTAAAGCGCGACTGTCGTAAATACGGCCGTAAAGCGCGACTGCCGTAAATACGGCCGTAAAGCGCGACTGCCGTAAATACGGCCCTAAATCGCGACTGTCGTAAATACGGCCGTAAAGCGCGACTGCCGTAAATACGGCCGTAAAGCGCGACTGTCGTAAATACGGCCGTAAAGCGGGACTGCCGTAAATACGGCCGTAAAGCGCGACTGCCGTAAATACGGCCGTAAAGCGCGACTGTCGTAAATATGGCCGTAAATCGCGACTGTCGTAAATACGGCCGTAAAGCGCGACTGCCGTAAATACGGCCGTAAAGCGCGACAGTCGTAAATACGGCCGTAAAGCGCGACTGTCGTAAATACGGCCGTAAAGCGCGACTGCCGTAAATACGGCCGTAAAGCGCGACTGCCGTAAATACGGCCGTAAAGCGCGACTCTCGTAAAAGGTGCCGTAAAGCGCGACTGTCGTAAATACGGCCGTAAATCGCGACTGTCGTAAAAGGTGCCGTAAAGCGCGACTGTCGTAAATACGGCCGTAAATCGCGACTGTCGTAAATACGGCCGTAAAGCGCGACTGTCGTAAATACGGCCGTAAAGCGCGACTGCCGTAAATACGGCCGTAAAGCGCGACTGCCGTAAATACGGCCGTAAATAGCGACTGTCGTAAATACGGCCGTAAAGCGCGACTGCTGTAAATACGGCCGTAAAGCGCGACTGTCGTAAAAGGTGCCGTAAAGCGCGGCTGTCGTAAATACGGCCGTAAAGCGCGACTGCCGTAAATACGGCCGTAAAGCGCGACTGCCGTAAATACGGCCGTAAAGCGCGACTGTCGTAAATACGGCCGTAAAGCGCGACTGCCGTAAATACGGCCGTAAAGCGCGACTGCCGTAAATACGGCCGTAAAGCGCGACTGTCGTAAATACGGCCGTAAATCGCGACTGTCGTAAAAGGTGCCGTAAAGCGCGACTGTCGTAAATACGGCCGTAAATCGCGACTGTCGTAAATACGGCCGTAAAGCGCGACTGTCGTAAATACGGCCGTAAATCGCGACTGTCGTAAAAGGTGCCGTAAAGCGCGACTGTCGTAAATACGGCCGTAAAGCGCGACTGCCGTAAATACGGCCGTAAAGCGCGACTGTCGTAAATACGGCCGTAAAGCGCGACTGCCGTAAATACGGCCGTAAAGCGCGACTGTCGTAAATACGGCCGTAAAGCGCGACTGCCGTAAATACGGCCGTAAAGCGCGACTGTCGTAAAAGGTGCCGTAAAGCGCGGCTGTCGAAAATACGGCCGTAAAGCGCGACTGTCGTAAATACGGCCGTAAAGCGCGACTGCCGTAAATACGGCCGTAAAGCGCGACTGTCGTAAATACGGCCGTAAATCGCGACTGTCGTAAAAGGTGCCGTAAAGCGCGACTGTCGTAAAAGGTGCCGTAAATCGCGACTGTCGTAAATACGGCCGTAAATCGCGACTGTCGTAAATACGGCCCTAAAGCGCGACTGTCGTAAATACGGCCGTAAATCGCGACTGTCGTAAATACGGCCGTAAAGCGCGACTGTCGTAAATACGGCCGTAAAGCGCGACTGCCGTAAATACGGCCGTAAAGCGCGACTGTCGTAAATACGGCCGTAAAGCGCGACTGCCGTAAATACGGCCGTAAAGCGCGACTGTCGTAAATACGGCCGTAAAGCGCGACTGTCGTAAAAGGTGCCGTAAAGCGCGACTGTCGTAAAAGGTGCCGTAAAGCGCGACTGTCGTAAAAGGTGCCGTAAAGCGCGACTGTCGTAAATACGGCCGTAAAGCGCGACTGTCGTAAAAGGTGCCGTAAAGCGCGACTGTCGTAAATACGGCCGTAAAGAAAAAACCAGGAGGGCACGGAGTAACCTAGGGGGTAAAAAAAGAAAAAGAAAAGAAAGAAAATGCAACAAAAAACAAACCCACAGAAAAAACCTCGAGATGGGCGAGAAAACCGCCCCCCCCCCGAAAAAAACCCCAAGATGGGTAAGAAAAATCCCAGAAATACCTCAGGAAAAAAAAAAAAAACAGGAAAAATAACCCCAAAACCAAACAACCAAAAATCCCAAACAACAACAACAACAAAATGGGTAAGAAAACAAAGCAGAAGAAAACCCCAAGATGGGCAAGGAAAAGCCCACAATAGAACCCCGAGATGGGCGAGAAAAATCCCAGAAAAAAAAAAATACGGACAAAAACCCTAAGAAAAACCCAGAAAAAAAAACCAGAAAAGAACCCAAGATGGGCAAGAAAAATCCCCTGAAACTGACCAGGGAAAAACCCCAAGATGGGCAAGAAATAAAATCAGAACAAAATACTAAGATGGGGAAGAAAAATCCAGGAAAAAAAAAAAAAAAACCAAAATGGCAAAGAAAAACCCAGAAAAAAAAATAAACAGAAAAAAAAAATCCCAAGGGGCAAGGAAAAACCAGAAAAAACACCAAAATGGGCAAGAAGAAACAAAGAAAAAACTCCAAGAAATGCCAGAAAAAAATCAAGGAAAAAGGGAGTAAAAGCCCCAAGAAACAAGGCAAGAAAGAGTGGCAATAAAGGCCACAAAAACTCAAGACAAAAAAAACCAAAAACAAGATATGCCAGAAAAGGTACGAAAATGGTTCTGCCAGGTGCGATCAAGGTGAGCGGGTTCAGATTCAGGTCCAGGAGATGAACAAGTGTCAGATTAGCTTGGGGCACTGCTGTGCAATGCAGCTGTGACAGGATTTATGTTTAAATATAGTTTAAATAAATTGGGGATTGTTTGGCTTTTATTGGGGTATAGGCTGGAGATTTCATAAAAAATATAAAACTAGAAATCCAAATATATCATATATATGTCAATATCAATAAATATTTAATATATATAGATATAAGTAAAAGAAATCTATTGTGTCAAAAGAATATATCTATTATTATATAAAAAGGTATTCTCTCCAATATATATAATATCTATAAATATAACAAATGGAAATTACAAATATAGATGTGAATAGAATTATGACAAACAAAATTATTTTTAAAATTTTAAATGTGTTTTAAAGAAAGGGGTGTCTTTGCTTTTTATTTCATTAGAGGCAGAGGTTTTATTTTAAATAATGTAAGTACTATAGAAATGTAAACCGACATACAGAAATATATAATAAATATATAGAGATATAAAGATATAATACCAAACTATGAATAGAAATAGAAATAGAAATCTATGTAAGTAACATAAAGAGATGCAATATATAATATAATTTTTATTATACAGTAATATAAATTCTAAATATACATGCAAATATAAATATGAAAAATATATGATGGGGGGCTCGGAGCAACCCAGGTGCGAGTGTGAGGATGATGGGGGCTCAGAGCAGCCCAGGTGTGAGTGTGAGGATGATGAGGGGCCGGCTCCTGCCGGGGCGAGGCTTTGCCTCAGCTCCCTTTTGCATGGAGCTGCTGAGTGAAGGGGTTTATGGGGCGCTCCCGGCGCTGTCTCATGGAAGGACTGCGGGAGCTTCCCACAGGGTCGGGGAAACGCCTGGATCCGCGCTTGGGTACGTGGAGCATCGCTTAAAGGAGGTGCCGAGGGATGAATCTTTGTGGCGGGGAGCAGCAGCCGAACAGGTGAGCCCGTGTGGGTTTGGAGCGGGGACTTTTCTCCTTCCCCTTTGCAATTTCATCTTGCCAGTCCCTCCCCGGTTCCCCAGGAACAAAAGTGGAGCTTATGAAGACAAAAGGAATTACGGAGAAGGAAGCAGCTCCTCTTCTCTTATTGTCTGTGTTTGAACTGAGGGGATCCCTCTTCACTTGTGGTTTTAAGGGTGTTGATTGCAGGAAAAGCTGCCTTTTCCAGGCTGTTAGGGGTATCCCGGGGGTGACAGGGAATCCCTGCGTTCTATTTTAAGGGGAATGGGAAAAGTATTCTTGTGGTATTATGGGTTTGATTTGAAGGCAGCCCACCCCATTTTCATCACCCTAGGGTTTAAATGGAGGGGGCAGCCCTGGTGTCCCTCCTTTTCAAGGGTTTGAAATCGCCCTTTCCCATCAGTCGAAGGCTTTCATTTGAGGAGCACCCCTTCTTTTCTGCTCTCCTAGGGGGTGAAATTGGAGGGGAGAACACATTTCTTTGCCCTTGTTGAAGTGAGGTGAGCCCCGCCTGCGGCGTAGGTTTCGGGGTTGGCTTGCGGGAAGCCGCAGCTCCGGCAGCGTTTGCAGGGCTGCAATGGGGCTGTGCCGCTGCATTGGAGGGCGCTCCTCGTGCCCGCGGCCCGGCCCGGAACGTTCCCGGCCCGGAACGTTCCCGGCCCGGAACGTTCCCGCTCGGGAGTGCTGCTGGCACGGCCCGAGCAGCTGCCGGGGCGCACGGGGTTTTGGCGTGGCCAGGGCGGCAGTGGCGGAGCCGCGCCGGTGCGAGCCATGCGGAGCCGAGCGGAGCCAGGCCGGGCCGGCCAAGGGCGGCAGAGGCGGCGCGGGCGCTGCTGCACCGGCCCGGGCGGTGCTGGCCGCTCCGTCCGCTCCAGGCGCGGGGCTCGGGCGCCGCCGGTAGCCCCGGGCCCGGTACCGGCCCCGCCGGGCAGGGGCAGCGGGCGGGGCTCCCCGGGACGGCGCCGGCCCCGCGTGCCGGAGCGGCCGCCGCAGGAGCCGCTTTCCTGCCGGGAGCCGCGCTCCGTCCGGGGCCGGCAGCGAGCGCGGGGTTCGGCCGCTCATAGTTCGGCGGTGCCGTGGCTCGGAGGCGCTTTGGAGGCGTTGATTGCATCGCTGTGTTCGGTTTGCAGCGGGTGTACGCTAAGGGATACGGTGTTCTTCCTGAGTGGTACGGTTCTCGGTGCCGGTAGGGATGATAAAGGTTTGTTTTGGATTGAGTTTTGTAGTCGGAGTTTTTTTTTTTTTCCCGGGGTATTATGTTTAGAAGGGCGTGCAATGATTTTTACGGGTCATAGCGTGAAGCAGCGGTTCGGATTTTAATTCTGTTGTGGTGGCTTTTATTAGCGTGAGTCTGTAGTGTTTGTTTTGGAGGGCTTGAGGTAGCGTCGTGTCGTTCATAGCAGCGGGTTTTTAATCTTTATAATTGCATGTGTGTTTATCGTCTTCCAGGGCTTTTATTTGGTTGGTTTATTTGATTGTAGTGTATGTTTTATGGTTACGGGTAATTTGGGGGACATTGTTTATGGTTACGTTTGTCTTTAGTCTTTGTGTTTGTTTCTAGGTGGTATTTTTATTTTGATAGCTTGAGGCACTATGGGTTTATTCAGTTGGGAATAATTTTTTTGTTGCAGTTTTAAGTTTATCTGGTTTTTGGTATTATTCTTGTTGGTTTCTTTATTTTCTTTTTTTTTGTTGTTGTTGTTGTTGTCTTTTAATTTTTTTGAGTATTGTTTATCAGGGTTTATTTTGGGAACATGGGTATTTATATGGTGGTTTTTAAAACTATTTATTTATTTGGGTAGTTAATTTCTTAGTTTTTAGTGGTTAAGATGTTTTTCCATTTTGTTAATTAGTTCAGGTTTTAAAGTTACTTTTACAGAGGATTGTTTATTCGTTAAGTTAGCGTAGAGGTAGAATTTTGTTGGTTTTTTCTTTTTTAGTAATGTCGTTCAGGGTGAGCGGCACTGGCTTGAGTTGAGTAGATTGGTTTGACTTTTTTTTAGTACTTTTTGTAATTTGCTGTGTGTGTTTCTATAGGATTTTCTTTTATTTTGGTTCCATTTTTCTGTCGTGATGAGAATTGTTATTGAAAAGAGTGTTCTTGGTTTTTTCGCTGACACTTGTTTGGCTGTTGGAGGTATCTTGATGTTTTTGGAAGATATTGGTGAGAATTTGATGCTGTTTATTTTGTCATTTCATTTAGGAATTGGATTTTAAATATGCAATTATGACTCTAACTATAGTGAAACAAAAGAAATAGATGTGTAGCAATGGGAATGAGCCAATTTTATTTTTATATATTCGGTCAATTTTTAAAATTTAACATGTAACATAAGTCATTATATGTTACAATAAGTTACTCTAATTTTAATAGAGTATTGTGTATGTTTATAGATATATGAATAGAGAATATAAATGTAAATACAAGCCAAGCAAAAATACAAATATATAAATGTATTGCAACTATATGCAGATCTATAAAAACTTATTAATAAATTGTAAATGTAAAATAACATAAATTGATACAATATATAATACACGTAATACTGCATATATTTTATGAAAAATATTATAGGAAATGGATATAAAATAGATATAAATGCGGGTGTGATATATCTATCTACTTATATCTATCATTTGTTGTATATTATGATAAATATAAATATAAAAAAAATTTAGGTAGTTTAAAATAATGGATGGTTTTGTTTTTTCTTTGCCAAAGCAGGGGTTTTAGTGTAAAAATTACAAATACAAATAATATAAAGGTAGAAATATAAGTATAGAAATATATCATAAACACATTAAAGATTTATATAAAAATTAGAAATATAAGGAAAAATAAGTTGTAGCAGTAGATATGGTAAATAATTTAAAAAATAATTCCCGTATATTTTTTGAATAAGGTGCCTATTATATGTAGTTATTAATATAATGCATCAACATAAACTATAAATATATATAAAATATCAACTATCTATAAGAAGGAATAAAAGCTCTGTGTCACATGCAGCAGTAGAAAATTTCAGGCTCCCAGGGAATAAATCGTTTTCTTTAAAGCATTTTCGTTTTGGAGTTTTATTTTTACTCCCGGGTAGCCTGAAAGTTTCTACTGCTGCTTTTTTATTCTGAAGGTGGAAAGGTAAACCAAGATCAGAAATAGAAGAAAGGCAAAGGGAAGGGAAGGAAAGGAAAGGAAATGAAAGGAAGCAGGAGAGCAAGGGGGAAGGGAAGTGGTGAAAAAAAAAACAGAGTGAAAAAAGTAAAAAGAGTTGGAGGAAAAAAGAGAGGGCATCCGGGAGGAGCGGTGCTGCCTCAGGTCCTTCCCCGCCCTGGGGCGAAGGACCCGTTTGATGCCCAGGAGGGACTGCAGCTCCCGGTGGCGGGGGACGGAGCCGTGGCTGTCAGCCCGAGACTACAACTCCCGGCAGGCCCTGTTGCCGGCGCGGCGTGTGACGCAGCGGCTGACGCGGCACGTGAGTGGCTGCCAGCCCGAGACTCCAACTCCCGGCAGGCCCTGCTGCCGGCGCGGCGTGTGACGCAACGGCCGACGCGGCCCGGCATTTTTCTCTAAATCGGCAGTAAATACAGCTGAGTAAAATTAGCTTGGTTTTCTTCCTTCTTTTGTAACTGAACTGTTTTTATTAAAAATTCTATTTGAATATGTAGAAAAAGTGGGGATGTCCTGTAATATATCGTAGCTTTTCTTGTTTACAGGGTGCTCAGAAAGCATGCGTCCCTTAGAGTCCCACAGAAAGGTTCTCAGTGCGCTCTCTATCAAGGTATGTATTTACAAATAAGTGATCCCTTTAGATATTTGCCTGTGTACCTTTTCCTGTAATTCAGAGCTTGCGTTCTGTGGGTTGTATGATAAAGCTGTAAAACATGTAAGAATGGTTTTGCAAGTCTGAATCGTTGAAGGCAGCAATAAGTGGATTTAGAGCCTGTTCTTGAGCAGACAAAGGGAAAAAGTGTGACTCTGATGCTGAACTTGTCATTTTTCATTTGACTTGTCTTGAATGATTTAGGAATAGAGAGAACTAGAAAAAGAGAGAAATAGAATCGATTATTGAGCAGTCCTCAAATGCTCACCATAATTCAGTGTAGAGCCAAAGGGAAGGGTGATGGAACAGAGCTCTGTGCTTTGGAAGGAAATAAATTTAAACCTGATCTCCGCACAGAGTCTCACTAACTTCTGTGGTTTTAAAATACAAAATACGTTTAGGAAGTGTTGGAAGTTAGTATTTTGGGAAAGAAACGGCAGTTCCACAGAACATTCCATTTCACAGAGGCTCTAGGAAGGATTCATGTTGTAACTGCTGTCACTGCAATCAGTTGGTGGTTCAGCCTTGAAACGTGCACTTGGCCTTCTATAAAGCGCTGTTTTGTTTGCCTTTCATTGCTATGAGTCTTGATAAATTGGAGAAGAGCCCAAGAGAAATTTTTCATCCCTTGATATAAAAGGTAGGAAGTGACTTTTTTTGGTTTGGTTCTTTTTCTTTATTATTTCCTGGAAATAAAAGTAATTAAGTATAGGTACTACTGGTTTGTTTCTTCCAGTAGCAGATGATAACAATAGCAGTAGTAATAGTAAAAATAATAATAGAAATAATAATAATAGCAATGTAATACTACCTAAACTGTCTTTATCCATTGGACTGGCCATTTCAAATCAAAACTTCTAAACACAAATCAAACCATCATCCTTGTAGAATCTTTCACAGCAGCGGGCTAAAGATCCTGGTTTTGTTGACAGGATTTATTGGTTCTGGAAGAGCAAGAGGGAAGTACAAGCCTAACTACTTCTAGCTCACAGACCCGTCCAGTGAACCCAGCTTTGTGTTTTGGTGGGCTTTTGATGACTTTGAAATCAATTGCTCATTCCAGTAAAAAAAATTCATGTTTTTTTGAACGTGACAGCAGAAATAACTTTAAGCACCAACTTAATAATAATAGATCACCAGTTTAAGTTAAAAATTCATGCTATACTAACAAAGTTCAAAGGTAAATTATTACCTATTAGGAGATGGTATAAAGTGTATGTTCTAATGTGTAATGCAAAGATACATACATACCAGATAGTCCTTAGAGGAAACAAATTTTTATGACTGCTGTTTGATTGTTTACCATACGATATTTGGTTTTATTTCCCAGGGATCGGTGAATTTTAACTTTGGAGTCCTCTATGCTAAGGATGCTCAGCTTACAGATGATGAAATGTTCAGTAATGGTGAGTTTTTCACGTTCTCTTTAATTGCTGTGCTGATCTGAATAAGAAAAAAACAAAAGCAAGAGGGAAAAAAAAGGATGGTTTATTATTTTTTACGCTGTTATGTTTGTTTCCTCAGTATTTGCTGCAGCTCTGCTTACCCAAGCTTTGTGTTCCTTCTGTCCCACTGGGAGTTGCCCAGTTTGGTTGCATCTGGTGAAATTCACCCTGAGACCTTACACAACTAGCTCAAACTACGTGAGAGCCATTTGCAGTTCTCTCCAGACACCTGGAGAATGGGTGACGTTTCTGAGGGTCTGGCAAGTGTACTTCTATCAAAACTCAGTCTGTGAAGTTTCTGGGGAAAACCCTTCTGTGTCCTGAAGGGTTCAAACTCCTGTGAGGATCCATTTATCAGGTGCTCACCTGGATGGTTCCAGCTCTTAAAGTGAACACTTGTACTCTTACCCTGTAGTTTACATCTATTGTATTTTTGTTATTTTGCAAGATTTTTTGTCTTTGCAAAATATTGTGCATTTCACTCTTTGGAACCTCTCAGATGGTTCTTTGGTGCAGCACCACCCCATGGGACACTTGGCTGCTGTCCTGAAGGGGATGGTCACTAGAATTGTAAATTCTGGAGAGTTTATAAGTCTTCTGTCCCCAGGGAGGTACCATGCTTTGTTTACTTTTGTTCTGTTTGTTAGGCGCTGCTTCTCGTTGCAAGTATGAATTTCAAACTGCCCTGTTCTTATTTTAACTGTTTTCCTGGTTCTCTCCGTCCGACAGGGAAAGACTCTCATATCCTCGTCGTCGGGCTCGGTGCTGTCCAAGAAGATACAGAGACTAAAAAAATCATAAGCAGCAAAATATGACTGCAGGGAAAAGAAGCTGGAGAGAACAGAATGTGATATTGTTATCCTTACCCTGTATTAGAAACATCCGCTGTGCCTTGATGCTGGCAGCTGCCAGGGGCTTGTTAGCTCTTTGTAGGCAGGTGTAGGTGTTCACTTGTAGGTTTTTTCTCTGGACAAGTCAATTCAAACTTTGCTAAGCTTATATATGCAAATTACTCTCTAGCACAGTCCAGCATGACATTTTTGAATGTTGTAAAAATACCATGTTACTTGGAAATTGCTAATGATGAGAAGCTTTAGGGGAAAATAAGATGTCAGTGTTGGGAGATGTGAGAAGAATTTTGAGGGGATGTTAGACTGAAATAAAGCACACTTGAAGCTGGACTGGCATGCTGGCAGATCCCCTATTAAACAGTAGTGCTGAGATTAGCCTGGGGGTTGCCCATTGTTTCTGTAGAAATAAATGTTTTCTGGTCTTCAGAAGTAAGCTGCTTTGAAAAGCTGGAAGGCGCAGCATAGTGACAATCCGTGTGCTTCGCATTAAAAATAGATTTCAGAAGGGTCCTAGGCTTTTGTCTTTTCCTAGAAGTCGATGTAATCCTGTCGAGGAGTTTTTAATTCTGTGCTGCCATGTCATCAATCAGGGCCCTGTCGTACTAATCATCATACAGATGCAAAACAAAAAATCAGACCCCGTCCCAAGCACTTAGAGCCCAGAATACGATTTCCTCAGGCTGCCATTTGTGTGCCATCGGTACTCACCATGGAAGCGAGCTGGGGATTGTTGCACCCGTTGGGAACAAACCGCTTCTTGTCACACAGAAATGGAATTGGGACGACGCCTCGGCCAGCCCCTCTGTGCCATCGTCTCCTGAATCTGCAGCAGAGCAGTTCCAGTCCATCCGGGCACGTGCAATCCAGTTCCTGATGATCTGAGCACACGGAGCAGTGCTCAGCTGCTGTGGGGGGCTCAGGGAAGGCAGAGTGTGCATTGTCATCTTCCTGAACCTACAGACAAATCAAAGTGAGAAGCCACAGGGTGGAAATCAGTTGCATATATGCTAAACAAAACTTGCAGGTTGTTTTTAAGAATTGTTTTTGCTTGTTCTTTGTTGTGCTTCTGTGCTTAGAAAACCTCCCTTTAAAATCAGTTCAGTTCATCAGTTGAACCTTTGTTTGCAGACCCTCAGTGAGCAGAATTTGTTGCAGACTCAGTGCACGCTGTGCCGGCCTCCCGGGAGTGTGAGGAGCTCATGTGTGCTACTTTTTGCTTTAGGACGCTCTGAGGTATTTATTCCTTTTGGGATACGTGATGAGAATTCCCAAGAGAGGTAGTTATAAGGTATGACATTGGGAAAAAGCCTGTGTGGTTGGAATGTTGTTGCTGTCAAAAGTTAATTTTTCCTTCATTCTTAGCCAGTAGTTAGCTTTTTGCTTTATTTTTGTGGTATCAGTATTTTATTGTTTAAAAAATTCCTTCAAAATAACTTCAGTGGTCGCCCACCAGTACCTTGTTCAGATTTGCCTATT
This sequence comes from Melospiza melodia melodia, assembly GCF_035770615.1. Lineage (NCBI taxonomy): Eukaryota > Metazoa > Chordata > Aves > Passeriformes > Passerellidae > Melospiza > Melospiza melodia. The sequence goes on from NW_026948523.1 coordinate 48,178, forward strand.
TGCTTGTAGCTGAAATGTTCACATCTTGATTATCATTCTATTTAAGAAACTGCTGCCCAGCCAACTAATAACTGAATATCCATCTGTCTAGGACACGGGGAGAGGATTTAGGTAATGTCTTTGTTTCCAGAAAAAAGTTCCAGTGTACTTTCTAAACAGAGGAGAAGGGGGTGAAGACTCTGGGCTCTGATGCCGTTGGGGCACCCCAAGGTCCCCAGGAGAGGGAGCCCCACTGCGGTGCAGGAGCAGGTGTGTTCTCATCTAATATTGAACAAATTATAAATATGAAAATTATAAACATGAAAATATTTTTAAAATACTTAAATAAAGCAGGTTTTCTTTATTGGTCAATAGGCAGGGTTTTGATTGTAAAAATTATAAATACAAATAATATAAAGGTAGAAATCTAAGTTTAGAAATATATAATAAATACATACAGATAAATATAAAAATTAAAAATATAAGAAAAAATTAGTTGTAGCAGTAGATATTATACATAATTTAAATACTAATTTAAATCTATTTTAAAATTGTATATATATATCATAATTAATGTAATACATCCAAAGAAACGATAAATTAAAATATGAATGTATAATTATACAAAGTATAAATAAAAAATATTTCAATATCCTTTAAAAGAAGGGGTTTTTTTATATATTTGGTTAGAGACGGGGTTTTTATTTGGAATAATGGAAGTATTATAGAAGTATAAAACTAAATATAGAATTATACAGTCAATATAGAAAGATATTTATAAAAACACGAGCGAACGACGCCTCCTTCGGCCGAATGGAATGAGCTCAGCCGAACCAAGGCGAGACCGGCCGAACCTGACGGCCTCGAGCGAACCGAGGCCAGGCTTGCGAGGCTGCCTGAACCGAGCCGAGCTCAGCCGAACCGAGCCCGCTGCTCTCGTGCGCGCTAATTAGCGCGAGTGCGGTCACAGCCTAATAAGCTCCTGTGCCACGCCGCGCTCCAGATCGTGTCCGTGGGATGGCCGGGCCGCCCGCGGGACGCGGCAGCAGGAGAGCCCCGAGCCGGGCGAGTTTAACGCGAGGCGCCGCCGCTTGCCCACCCTCAGGGAGCCGAGCTCAGCCGAACGCGCAGAGAGCGGCTCCGAGTTCGGCCGAAGCGAGCCGGGCCGCGCCGAGCGCAGAGAGCGGCTCCGAGTTCGGCCGAAGCGAGCCGAGCCGCGCCGAGCGCAGAGAGCGGCTCCGAGTTCGGCCGAAGCGAGCCGAGCCGCACCGAGCGCACTGAGCGGCTCCGAGTTCGGCCGAAGCGAGGCGAGCCGAGGCGCGCCGAGCGCAGAGAGCGGCTCCGAGTTGGGCCGAAGCGAGCCGGGCCGCGCCGAGCGCACAGAGCGGTACCGAGTTCGGCCGAAGCGAGCCGAGGTGGCCCGAGCGCAGAGAGCGGCTCCGAGTTCGGCCGAAGCGAGCCGAGCCGCGCCGAGCGCACTGAGCGGCTCCGAGTTCGGCCGAAGCGAGCCGAGCTGTGCCGAAGGGTCGAGTCTGGCCGAATGCAGATGACAGTGGCCGAGTTTAGCCGATTACAGCCGAATTTAGCCGAGCAGCTGTGAGCCTTGAGGTGAGCGTGCATCGTTGCCGGCCTGGGATTGAGTGAAATGCACTAAGGAAACCAGCTTTGGGGAGGGAGGCAGGGAAATCCTCTCCTAACGTTTACCAATTCTTCCGTCAAACTCATCACGGCAGCACAGCGTGAAGACTGAAAGTGTAAGAAGATGTGGAGAGAAACAGAGAATCTGACAGGAGCATCGAACGCACAAGTGCACGAATTTTGCTTTTTTGCTTGGATGGAAACTCAGAAGTTGTAAGGAATTTGGGAAGCTTTTGTTCTAGCTAATAAAAGAAGTTAGTTTAAATTAAAAAAAAAAAAAAGTGGTTTCTTTTTTCTTCACTATTATATTCTTTGCTGGTATATGGTGTGTTGTTTTATTTCTTGGTGTTATTAGCTCTGTGTAAATTGTTTTTTGAGTGAAGCTAACTTTGCATCGGTTGTTTTGTATTTGAGGTAGGATCAATTTCAATAGATTTCTTTCACAGACTTCTGATAGGTATTACTGGGATTTTGGTTTTGTTTACTGTATGCATAAACATAGAGATTTGGTAGGGCCAGCTGGGCTGCTGGAGTTTTGGGTGTGAATTTATTAGATGGCTTTTGTTAAACACAGAATAATTATAGAAGGTAACAGCAAATTACTCAATTACCCAATTTATCCAGCTATGTAACCTTACCACAAAGTTTTATATCTTGCCAGTTTTCTGTTCTTCTGCTCCAGGTAGTTGTTGCAAAAAAGAAAGTACTGCTATTCTTCTGAAGAACTTTCTTCTATGACAAGCCCTTTACTGCCCTTGAATGTGAGTCAGAGGAGCCAAACAGCTGCAGCTGCTCTGAGGGCTTGGTGGGATTGCCCCCTCCCTTTTCCTGGGTGCCATGGGAACGAGAGGCGGGGCACAATCAGGGGTTATTAACCCCAGCCGTGGCTGAGGGGCTTCATACCCTCTCTGGGATGTGCTGGGGCAAGAGCTCTCCTCATTTCAGGGAAGAGGCTCTTTCAGCTCATCTCAGCTTGTTTTCAGCAAGTGTTTCTGGGCATCTGAAGCACAGAGGCTTGGAAGATTCTGTGAAGAAAACAGCATAGAACACAGGGAATGTTTAGGTTTGTGATTTTGGGTTTTGTGTTTAGGGGTGGTAAAGTGCCTTTGTAATTTTTGGTTTTGCTCTGTTTTTTTTTTTTTTTTTTGTTGTTGGATTTTTTTTTTGGTGGAAATTTTGGTTTCTTAGGTTTTCTTTTTGGGGTTTTTGGTTGGTTTTCGTTGCTTTCTTTGATTTTTTGGTGGTTTCTGTATTTTTTTTTTATTTTTTTGTGGGGATTTAGGTGTTTTGGGTTTTTTATTTTTGTTTTCTGATTTAGTTTTTTTTTTTGTTTTGTTTTGTTTTGTTTTTTGGTTTTTTTGTTTTTTTTTTTTTTTTTTTTTGTTAAATTGAGGAGTGAGACTCCCTGAAATTCCAAGCTGTGTCAAGCACAACAAATTCTCAGCAGATTCATCATGTCTTCAGAGGGATCTGCCCAGTGTCCAAGATGATGTTTGAGACTCAGGCTTCTGATGAGTTGAGGATTGTGACTGGGAGAGGGAGGGTGATCAGGTATCCAGTTAGGAGTTATTGTGGAAGGGGGGAGGTTTGCAGGCAGCAGGGTGAGAAAGGGTGTTTATTTGTTTATTTGAGGGCCCTCCCACACAAGGCTGTTCAGAAGCCTAGCAGAGGCATTCCCATACAGCACACAAGGTCAGCCACTGCACTCACAGCAATGCCATTTAACTTTGCCTTTCTCTTACCCAGGTGCCACCCCTAATGAAGGCCACAGCCTTGGAATCAGGATGAAGCTGGAGCCTGAGGCAGCCAGGCATACTCAGGAAAAAGCAAGTAGCTGCCTTGGTGGGATTTGGCCCACATAACTCTGGACTCACACTTTGGTTTTGGTTTTCTTTATTGTAGCTGACACCTGAGAGACACCAGCCCAGTGCCAGCAGGACCTTCCCAGGTGACGAGGTGGCCTTTCTATGCACCTGACACAGACTGACATCCCCTGATGTCTGAGAGATAAGTAGAGGGCTGTGACCCACAGAGGGGATGAAGGCATGGTGCTGGTTTGGGAACTACTGGGAGGGGTTTTTGAGTCCAATTTGGAGGTAGGGGGTGTTCATGAAGTGGCCCCTTAGGCCCCATAATAGCCATGTCTCACTTTTGATCACAGTGCTGAGGTGTGCAGGGCAGAGCAGTCCCGGTGTGTCTCGTGTCCTTTGTCTGTTGTGCATTATGTGTTGTTTGTGTATCCCATGTCTTTTACCTTAGGGGGGCCTGTCAGAAACCTTGGCATCATTGTTAGCATCTGTGATCTCTGCATTCCTTGGCCTGGCACCCAGGCCATAGAACTTTTGACTGGGGAGCTCAGACAGGCATCAGACTCTCTTCTCTCTTTGGAAGCATCCAGTCAGGTGTCTTGTCAGGTCTTGTTCTGAGCTGTCTGGACAGCTATGCCCCACCTGGATCCATTATGGTGGATTAGGACTTGTAAGAATGTGAGGGCAGGCAGAGGATTCTGACCATAGGATTCCTAGGCATCGATCTTTGCTGTTCTTGGAATAAATCATTCAGTTAGCATCTTCTTCCTCCAGGGTTCTCTGAGCCTCATCAGCTGACCGTCAGTTTGAACTCAGTCATCTCTCTTAGCATTCTCTCAGTCCTTGCAGCCATTTTCCTTGCCAAGAGATTTCTGTTCCTGTTGTGTCCCCGTTGTCTGTCCTGTCCTGTCCTGTCTGTCCTGTGTCACGGGTGTCAGCACACGTATGTGCCGGAGCTGCTCTGCCCTGCCGCACAGCCTGGTGCGATAGGAGAGGGCCCGGGGACTTGGAATGTGTAATGTGGGGTGTAGTTGGACTCTAGGTGGGATTTGTAGATGGACACAGGATATCTGGAGCTCCTCAGTTATCCTGCAACTGTTTGACTCTTGTCCTAATTTTTTCCTCAGGTTGAGATGGATTAAATCTGTGCCAGAGGGCCCCGTCCCGGGTGAGGGGATTGCCCCGAGCAGGTGAGGCCCCGTGTGTCTCTGCAGCAGAAGTGTGTATGGTGACTGTGTTACAGCACTGTTCTTTGTCTTTCTTTTTAGGAAATCAATCTGGATACCAGCAGCCAAGGTGAGCAGCGGAGAGAAGTGGTTGTTATTGCTCAGCTCTCAAGCACAACAATTTTTCAGAAGATTCATCGTGTCGCAAGAGAGATCTGCCCAGTGTCAAGGATGATGTTTGAGATTGAGGCTTCAGGTGATTCAGGATTGTGACTGGGAGAGGGAGGGTGATCAGGTATCCAGTTAGGAGTTCTTGGGAGGGGGTTTGCAGGCAGCAGGGTGAGAAAGGGTGTTTATTTGTTTATTTGAGGGCCCTCCCACACAAGGCTGTTCAGAAGCCTAGCAGAGGCATTCCCATGTCTTGCAGCACACAAGGTCATCCACTGCACTCACAGCAATGCCATTTAACTTTGCCTTTCTCTTACCCAGGTACCAACCCTAATGAAGGCCACAGCCTTGAAATCAGGATGAAGGTGGAGCCTGAGGGAGCCAGGCACGCTCAGGAAAGGGCAAGTAGCTGACTTGCAGGGATTTGGCCCACATAACTCTGGACTCACACTTTGGTTTTGGTTTTCTTTATTGTAGCTGACCAAGAGGCTCATAGGTGCTCACGAGGCCCTCCGAGGCAGACGCATTTCAGGTGCAAGGTGGATCCACATCGCCGATCATCCAAAAGATAAGTTGAGGGCCACGGCCTGGAGATGAGAGAATAGTGGGTTGGGAGTTCTTGGGGCAGATTTAGAAATTAGCAAAGGGAAAAGCATTCTTCTCCAAGTGCCTCTTAGGACAGCTAAAGGGAGAGGCTCTACTTTTGATGGCAGCTTTCAGGTGGGCAGTGCAGAACAGCTCCGGTGTGTGCCGTCTTCCCTAGTGTGTCTTTGGGGTCCCTTTTGCCCTCTTCCCTCGAGACCCTCACCACAAGCATGATGTGTCGTGTTTCATGTCCCCCTGTTTGTCACGTTCTGTGTCACGGGTGTCTGCAGGTATTTTTGCCGGAGCTGTTCTGCCCTGCTGCATGGCGTGCTTCAGTAGGACAAACCATGGGGAGTTGGAATTTGTGGCGTGGGCTGTACTTGGGCTCTAGCTGCTCTTCCTAGATTGACATAAGGTGTTCGCAGCTTTTGAGTTATCCTGGTGTTGTTTGACATATGTTCTAACTTTCTTTCAGGTGCAGCTGCATTCCATGTGTGGCAGAGGGTCAGGGTTAGGAGGTGCCGGGCCTTCTTAGGAGCACTGTGAGTAGCAGAATGGTGGGGTTTTGACCGATGCGGTGCCAAGGTCAGGCACTGATGTTTGGTTCTCTTTAATCCAGCTGTCTGAGAGACCCCAGCCCGGTGCCAGCAGGACCTTCCCAGGTGACGAGGTGGCCTTTCTTTGCACCTGACAGGGACCAGCATCCCCAGATGTCTGAGAGATAAGTAGAGGGCTGTGACCCACAGAGGAGATGAACGTGGGGTGCTGGGTCAGGACTCCCTGAGGTGGGGGTCTGAGTTGGCTCTGGCAATGAGGGTAGCCAAGATGTGGCCCTTAGGCCCCATAAAAGCAACGTCTCCCTTTTGATCACAGTGCTGAGGTGCGCAGCAGGGCAGAGCAGTCCCGGTGTGTCTCGTGTCACTTGTCTTTTGTGTATTGTGTGTTGTCTGGATATCTCATGTCTCTTATCTTAGCCCTGTGAGGAGCCTCTCAGAAACCTTTCCTAGCATCCGTGATCTCAGTGTTCCTCGCCCTGGCACCCATGCCATGGAACTTTTGACTGGGGAGCTCACACAGGCATCAGAAATGCATCTCTCTTTAGAAGCGTCCAGTCAGATGTCTTGTCATGTCTTGTTCTGAGCTGTATGGACAGCCATGCTGCGCAATGATCCATTATAGCAGACTAGGACTTGTAAGGTTGTGAGGTTAGGGAGAGGATTCTGACTGTAGGATTCCCGAGCCACCATCTTTGCAGTTTTTGGAATAAATCATTCCGTTTGCATCTTCTTCCTCCAGGGTTCTCTGAGCCTCATCAGCTGACCGTCAGCTTCAACTCTTCTTCTTTTGCGTTCTCTCAGTCCTTGCAGCCATTTTCCTTGCTAAGAGATTTCTGTTCCTGTTGTGTCCCCAGTGTTTGTCCTGTCCTGTCCTGTCTGTCCTGTGTCACGGGTGTCAGCACACGTATGTGCCGGAGCTGCTCTGCCCTGCCGCACAGCCTGGTGCGATAGGAGAAGTCCCAGGGACTTGGAATGTGTAATGTGGGGTGTAGTTGGACTCTAGGTGGGATTTGTAGATGGACACAGGATATCTGGAGCTCCTCAGCTATCCTGCAACTGTTTGACTCTTGTCCTAACTTTCTTTTCAGATTGAGATGGATTAAATCTGTGCCAGAGGGCCCCATCCCAGGTGAGGGGATTGCCCCAAGCAGGTGAGGCCCCATTTGTCTCTGCAGCAGAAGTGTGTATGGTGACTGTGTTACAGCACTGTTCTTTGTCTTTCTTTTAGGAAATCAATCTGGATACCAGCAGCCAAGGTGAGCAGCGGAGAGAAGTGGTTGTTATTGCTCAGCTCTCAAGCACAAAAATTTTTCAGCAGATTCATTGTGTCCCAAGAGGGATCTTCCCAGTGTCAAGGATGATGTTTGAGATTGAGGCTTCAGGTGAGTTGGGGATTGTGACTGGGAGAGGGAGGGTGAGCAGGTATCCAGTTAGGAGTTATTGGGGGGGTTTTGCAGGCAGCAGGGTGAGTAAGGGTGTTTATTTGAGGCCCCCCCCCCACAAGGCTGTTCAGAAGCCTAGCAGAGGCATTGCCATGTCTTAGAGCACACAAGGTCATCCAGTGCACTCACAGGAATGCCATTTAACTTTGCCTTTCTCTAACCCAGGTGCCACCCCTAATGAAGGCCACAGCCTTGGAATCAGGATGAAGCTGGAGCCTGAGGGAGCCAGGCACGCTCAGGAAAGGGCAAGTAGCTGACTTGCAGGGATTTGGCCCACATAACTCTGGACTCATACTTTGGGTTTGGTTTTCTTTATTGCAGCTGACCGAGAGGCTCACAGGCCATCACGAGGCCCTCCAAGGCAGACTCATTTCAGGTGCAGCGTGGATTCTCATGACTGATCATCCAAAAGATAAGTCGGGGGCCACGGCCTGGAGATGGCGGAGTAGCAGGTTGGGAATCCCTGGGACAGATTTACAAATGAGCAGAGGGGAAAGCAATCTCTTCTGCAAGGGCCTCTTAGGACAGCTGAAGGGAGAGGCTCTGCTTTTGATGGCAGCTTTCAGGCGGGCAGTGCAGAACAGCTCTGGTGTGTGTCGTGTTCCCTGGTGTGTCTTTGGGATCCCTTTTGCCTTTTCCCCTCGAGGCCCTCACCACAAGCATGATGTGTCGTGTTTCATGTCCCCCTGTTTGTCACGTTCTGTGTCACGGGTGTCTGCAGGTATTTTTGCCGGAGCTGTTCTGCCCTGCCGCATGGCGTGCTTCAGTAGGACAAACCATGGGGAGTTGGAATTTGTGGCGTGGGCTGTACTTGGGCTCTAGATGCTGTTCCTAGATTGACATAGGGCGTTTGAAGCTTGTGAGTTATTGTGGAGGTGTTTGACATATGTTCTAACTTTCTTTCAGGTGTGCATGCAGAGGGTCAGGGTTAGGAGGTGCCGGGCCTTCTTAGGAGCACTGTGAGTAGCAGAGTGGTGGGGTTTTGACCGATGCGGTGCCAAGGTCAGGCACTGATGTTTGGTTCTCTTTAATCCAGCTGTCTGAGAGACCCCAGCCCGGTGCCAGCAGGACCTTCCCAGGTGACGAGGTGGCCTTCCTTCACACCTGACAGGGACCAGCATCCCCAGATGTCTGAGAGATAAGTAGAGGGCTGTGACCCACAGAGGGGATGAACGTGGGGTGCTGGGTCAGGACTCCCTGAGTTGGGGGTCTGAGTTGGCTCTGGCAATGAGGGTAGCCAAGATGTTGCCCCTTAGGCCCTATAAAAGCAAAGTCTCCCTTTTGATCACAGTGCTGAGGTGCGCAGCAGGGCAGAGCAGTCCCGGTGTGTCTCGTGTCACTTGTCTTTTGTGTATTGTGTGTTGTCTGGATATCTCATGTCTCTTATCTTAGCCCTGTGAGGAGCCTCTCAGAAACCTTTCCTAGTATCCGTGATCTCAGTGTTCCTCGCCCTGGCACCCGTGCCATAGAACTTTTGACTGGGGAGCTCACACAGGCATCAGAAATGCATCTCTCTTTAGAAGCATCCAGTCAGATGTCTTGTCAGGTCTTGTTCTGAGCTGTACGGACAGCCATGCTGTGCAATGATCCATTATAGCAGACTGGGACTTGTAAGGATGTGATGTTAGGGAGAGGATTCTGACTGTAGGATTCTCGAGCATCCATCTTTGCAGTTTTTGGAATAAATCATTCCGTTTGCATCTTCTTCCTCCAGGGTTCTCTGAGCCTCATCAGCTCGCCATCATCTTCAACTCTTCTTCTTTTGCGTTCTCTCAGTCCTTGCAGCCATTTTCCTTGCTAAGAGATTTCTGTTCCTGTTGTGTCCCCGGTGTTTGTCATGTCTTGTGTGTCCTGTGTCACGGGTGTCTGCACGCATTTGGGACGGGGCTGCTCTGCCCTGCCGCATAGCCAGCTGCAATAGGAGAGGGCCCGGGGACCTGGAATGTGTAATGTGGGGTGTAGTTGGACTCTAGATGGGATTTGTAGATGGACTCATCATATCTGGAGCTCATCAGTTATCCTGCAACAGTTTGACTCTTGTCCTAACTTTCTTTTCAGATTGAGATGGATTAAATCTGTGCCAGAGGGCCCCATCCCAGGTGAGGGGATTGCCCCAAGCAGGTGAGGCCCCATTTGTCTCTGCAGCAGAAGTGTGTATGGTGACTGTGTTACAGCACTGTTCTTTGTCTTTCTTTTAGGAAGTCAATCTGGATACCAGCAGCCAAGGTGAGCAGCGGAGAGAAGTGGTTGTTATTGCTCAGCTCTCAAGCACAACAATTTTTCAGCAGATTCATTGTGTCCCAAGAGGGATCTTCCCAGTGTCAAGGATGATGTTTGAGATTGAGGCTTCAGGTGAGTTGGGGATTGTGACTGGGAGAGGGAGGGTGAGCAGGTATCCAGTTAGGAGTTACTGGGGGGGGGTTTGCAGGCAGCAGGGTGAGTAAGGGTGTTTATTTGAGGGCCCCCCCACACAAGGCTGTTCAGAAGCCTAGCAGAGGCATTGCCATGTCTTAGAGCACACAAGGTCATCCAGTGCACTCACAGGAATGCCATTTAACTTTGCCTTTCTCTAACCCAGGTGCCACCCCTAATGAAGGCCACAGCCTTGGAATCAGGATGAAGCTGGAGCCTGAGGGAGCCAGGCACACTCAGGAAAGGGGAAGTAGCTGACTGCCTGGGATTTGGCCCACATAACTCTTGACTCACACTTTGGTTTTGGTTTTCTTTATTGTAGCTGACCAGAGACTAACAGGTGATCACGGGGCCCTCCGAGGCAGACTGATTTCAGGTGCAACGTGGATGCACATCCCCGATCATCCAAAAGATAAGTTGAGGGCCACGGCCTGGAGATGGGCGAGTAGCAGGTTGGGAATCCCTGGGGCAGATTTAAAAATTGGCAGTGGGAAAAGCAATCTTCTGCAAGGGCCTCTTAGGACGGCTAAAGGGAGAGGCTCTGCTTTTGATGGCAGCTTTCAGGCGGGCAGTGCAGAACAGCTCTGGTCTGTGTCGTGTTGTCCGGTGTGCCATGTTCCCTAGTGTGTCTTTTGGGTCCCTTTTGCCTTCCCACCTCAATCCCCTCAGCACAAGCATGATGTGTCGTGTTTCATGTCCCCCTGTTTGTCACGTTCTGTGTCACGGGTGTGTGCACACATTTGTGCTGGAGCTGTTCTGCCCTGCCGCATGGCCTGCTGCCGTAGTAAAAATTCCAGAAGTAGAAATTTTGACGCAGAAATATTTAATCAAATATAAAAAAATATGAATAAAAAGATATAAAAATTATGAAAAACTACTCGCATCAGATCTAATATAGAATATAAATTTAGTTTTAAATTGACATTGGTAAAGATAAATGTGTAAGTAAGCAATATACATTAAATATACATTATAAATACAAATATGAATATAAAAATTGAACATTAGGATAAAACCTATTTAAATTTTGTTTAAAATAAAGGGTTGGGGTCTTTTTTAGTCGTATTGTGTTAGAGGCAGGGTTTTTATTTTAAATAATATGAGTGTAGATATTATTGTCATATATTTCTAAATATTGAGATATACAAACAAGATATAAATATATATAAACACAAAATACAAAGAAACACAAATAACAGGAAGAGATGTAATGAAGAATACAAATAACAGTATACATAAGTATACATTTTAAATGTACATGTGAATATGGACCTGAAAAATAGAATTTTAAAAAATATTTAAATACACTTTAGAAAAAAGGGGTTCTTTTTGGCTTTAATTTGGATGGAGGTAAAGGTTTTATTTTAAATCATCCAAGTGTTACAGAAGTAAAAATCGTAACAGAAATATATACTTACTATGTAAAAATATGTATAAAAATACAAAAATACGTTTAAGTTTTAGGGATATATGCAATATGGAATAGAAATGTATTTATAAAAAGAAATGTATAAATGGACAGTGTACATCAATATACATTGTAAATAGAAATGTGAATGTTAATATGAAAAAATATTTAAAAAAAACTTAAATATTTTTAAAATAAATTGATGTCTTTTTGTGTTTTTTTTTTTTTTTTTTTTTTCTTGTGTAGTGTTTTTGTTTTGTCTTTTATCCTATTAGATTAGAGGCAGATGGTTTTTTTTCCCTCTTCCCGGTTGTTTTGGGGCATTTATTTCAGAGCAGTTTTCGGCAGGGGTCGCCCCTGTTCTTTATTGCCGCCTTCGCTTCTGCAGCCCCGAGGCGCGCTGCGCCCCCGGCTGGGGCGGGCGGCAGTGCTGCCGCCTTGTGGGCAGAGCGTGGTACTGCAGCCGTGCACCGAGAGGCCGCCAGCTTGGGAGTGGCGCGTGGCTGATGTCACGGAGTTTTGGTTGACCTTCTCAAGATGGCGGCGAAAAGGGCGGGGAAGTGGAGGACTGGGTGGGTGTAGCTGGACTGCCTGCACGGAATACCGACGTCATTGCGGCCCCGACGGATTTTTTTGTGGCGTTTCATGTGTACTCAAGACATGCTGTGGGCTCAGGGGCGCCGCGGGCAAGCGTATTTTGGCGGGTTTGTTACAGGCATCTGGGTAAATGCCTCGCTGTGCTGGGGTCCTCTCGCGTCCACTTTCCTGCCCTGAGGCAGCCGAGCCGGGCTGAATTGTTCCGAAGAGCCGAGTGTGGCCAGAAACAGCCTACTTGAACCGAAGAGCCGAGCGTGGCCGGAAACAGCCTACTTGAACCGAAGAGCCGAGCGTGGCCGGAAACAGCCAACTTGAACCGAAGAGCCGAGCGTGGCCGGAAACAGCCAACTTGAACCGAAGAGCCCAGTGCAGCCGGAAATAGCCGAGTTTACACGAAGAGCCGATGATAGACGACTGGAACCGATAGCAGACTGTAGCCGACTTGAGCCGCATTTAGACAACGTGCCGAATACGACCGAATTTAGCCGAAGAGCTGAACTGAAACGAGTTTAGACCAAGAGCCGAACCAAGCCGCATTCAGCCGAGTTTAAACAGAACTGAATGACGGCGAAGTGCTGTGCCTGCAGTGCGCCGGTGCAGACGGCAGGGGGCGCTGTATAAAGTATAAAATATCAACTATCGATAAGAAGGGATAAAAGCTCTCTGTCAAGTGCAGCAGTAGAAAATTTCAGGCTCCCAGGGAATGAATAGTTTTCTTTAGATCATTTTCGTTTAAGAGTTTTTTTTACTCCCAGGTAGCCTGAAAGTTACTACTGCTGCTTTTTTATTCTAAAGCTAGAAAGGAAAACCAAGATTAGAAATGCAGAGAGAGAAAGAGAGAGAGAGAGAGAGAAAGAAAGAAAGAAAGAAAGAAAGACAGACAAAAAAACCCAAAAACTAGAAGGGCAAGGAGAAACCTAGGAAAAAGAAAAACAAAAGAAAAAAAAACCAAAAAAAAAACCCACAGAAAAAAACCTCGGGATGGGCGAGGAAACCCCCCCCCCCCCCCCCGAAAAATCCAAGATGGGCAAGAAAAATCCCAGAAATACCACAGAAAAAAAAACAGGAAAAAAACAAAATAAAGACAAAACCAAAAATACCCATAAAACAACATCAAGGGCAAGAAAAAAACGCAGAAGAAAACCTCAAGATGGGCATGAAAAAGCCCAGAAAAAAAAAAAAAAAACAAAAAAACAGAAAAATACGTAAGAAAGGCAGAGGAAAAAAAAAACACAGAAAAAAACCAAGAGGGGCAAGAAAAATCCCTGAAAACAGACCAGAGAAAAATCCCAAGATGGGTAAGAAAAAAAATCACAACAAAAAACCAAGATGGGGAAGAAAAAATCCAGAAAAGAAAAACCCAGGAAAAAAAAAAAAAAAAAACCTGAAAAAAAAAACCCAAGGGGGCAAGGAAAAACCAGAAAAAACACCAAGATCGGCAAGAAGAATCCCAGAAAAAAAATGCTAAATGGACCAGAAAAAACCCCGGGAAAACCAGGAAAAAAAAAAACAGGGAAAAAAACAAGAAAAAAAACCCCAAGATGGGCAAGAAAAAACCCAGAAAACACCCACAGAAAACCAAGGAAAAAACCCCAAGATGGGCGAGAAAACTCCCAGGAAAAAAAAACAAGATAGCCCAGAGAAAAACCTTAAAAAACCAAGAAAAAAAAAAAAAACAGAAAAAAAAACTGGAAAAAAACCCAAGGATGGGCAAGAGCAATCCAGGAAAAAACTCAGAAAAAATCCCCCAAGATGGGCAAGAAGCAATCTGGAAATAACCCCCCAAGACTGGCAAGAAAAAAAAACAGAAAAAACGCCAAGATGGGCAAGAAAAAACTGTCGTAAAAGGTGCCGTAAAGCGCGACTGTCGTAAAAGGTGCCGTAAAGCGCGACTGTCGTAAAGAGTGCCGTAAAGCGCGACTGTCATAAAAGGTGCCGTAAAGCGCGACTGTCGTAAAAGGTACCGTAAAGCGCGACTGTCGTAAAGACTGCCGTAAAGCGCGACTGTCGTAAAGGGTGCCGTAAAGCAAAGCTGTCGCAAAGACTGCTGTGAAGCGCGACTGTCGCAAAAGGTGCCGTAAAGCGCGACTGTCGCAAAAGGTGCCGTAAAGCGCGACTGTCGCAAAAGGTGCCGTAAAGCGCGGCTGTCGTAAATACGGCCGTAAAGCGCGACTGCCGTAAATACGGCCGTAAAGCGCGACTGCCGTAAATACGGCCGTAAAGCGCGACTGTCGTAAATACGGCCGTAAAGCGCGACTGCCGTAAATACGGCCGTAAAGCGCGACTGCCGTAAATACGGCCGTAAAGCGCGACTGTCGTAAATACGGCCGTAAATCGCGACTGTCGTAAAAGGTGCCGTAAAGCGCGACTGTCGTAAATACGGCCGTAAATCGCGACTGTCGTAAAAGGTGCCGTAAAGCGCGACTGCCGTAAATACGGCCGTAAAGCGCGACTGCCGTAAATACGGCCGTAAAGCGCGACTGTCGTAAATACGGCCGTAAAGCGCGACTGCCGTAAATACGGCCGTAAAGCGCGACTGCCGTAAATACGGCCGTAAAGCGCGACTGCCGTAAATACGGCCGTAAAGCGCGACTGTCGTAAAAGGTGCCGTAAAGCGCGGCTGTCGAAAATACGGCCGTAAAGCGCGACTGTCGTAAATACGGCCGTAAAGCGCGACTGCCGTAAATACGGCCGTAAAGCGCGACTGTCGTAAATACGGCCGTAAATCGCGACTGTCGTAAAAGGTGCCGTAAAGCGCGACTGTCGTAAAAGGTGCCGTAAATCGCGACTGTCGTAAATACGGCCGTAAATCGCGACTGTCGTAAATACGGCCCTAAAGCGCGACTGTCGTAAATACGGCCGTAAATCGCGACTGTCGTAAATACGGCCGTAAAGCGCGACTGTCGTAAATACGGCCGTAAAGCGCGACTGCCGTAAATACGGCCGTAAAGCGCGACTGTCGTAAATACGGCCGTAAAGCGCGACTGCCGTAAATACGGCCGTAAAGCGCGACTGTCGTAAATACGGCCGTAAAGCGCGACTGTCGTAAAAGGTGCCGTAAAGCGCGACTGTCGTAAAAGGTGCCGTAAAGCGCGACTGTCGTAAATACGGCCGTAAAGCGCGACTGTCGTAAAAGGTGCCGTAAAGCGCGACTGTCGTAAATACGGCCGTAAAGAAAAAACCAGGAGGGCACGGAGTAACCTAGGGGGTAAAAAAAGAAAAAGAAAAGAAAGAAAATGCAACAAAAAACAAACCCACAGAAAAAACCTCGAGATGGGCGAGAAAACCGCCCCCCCCCCGAAAAAAACCCCAAGATGGGTAAGAAAAATCCCAGAAATACCTCAGGAAAAAAAAAAAAAAACAGGAAAAATAACCCCAAAACCAAACAACCAAAAATCCCAAACAACAACAACAACAAAATGGGTAAGAAAACAAAGCAGAAGAAAACCCCAAGATGGGCAAGGAAAAGCCCACAATAGAACCCCGAGATGGGCGAGAAAAATCCCAGAAAAAAAAAAATACGGACAAAAACCCTAAGAAAAACCCAGAAAAAAAAACCAGAAAAGAACCCAAGATGGGCAAGAAAAATCCCCTGAAACTGACCAGGGAAAAACCCCAAGATGGGCAAGAAATAAAATCAGAACAAAATACTAAGATGGGGAAGAAAAATCCAGGAAAAAAAAAAAAAAAACCAAAATGGCAAAGAAAAACCCAGAAAAAAAAATAAACAGAAAAAAAAAATCCCAAGGGGCAAGGAAAAACCAGAAAAAACACCAAAATGGGCAAGAAGAAACAAAGAAAAAACTCCAAGAAATGCCAGAAAAAAATCAAGGAAAAAGGGAGTAAAAGCCCCAAGAAACAAGGCAAGAAAGAGTGGCAATAAAGGCCACAAAAACTCAAGACAAAAAAAACCAAAAACAAGATATGCCAGAAAAGGTACGAAAATGGTTCTGCCAGGTGCGATCAAGGTGAGCGGGTTCAGATTCAGGTCCAGGAGATGAACAAGTGTCAGATTAGCTTGGGGCACTGCTGTGCAATGCAGCTGTGACAGGATTTATGTTTAAATATAGTTTAAATAAATTGGGGATTGTTTGGCTTTTATTGGGGTATAGGCTGGAGATTTCATAAAAAATATAAAACTAGAAATCCAAATATATCATATATATGTCAATATCAATAAATATTTAATATATATAGATATAAGTAAAAGAAATCTATTGTGTCAAAAGAATATATCTATTATTATATAAAAAGGTATTCTCTCCAATATATATAATACCTATAAATATAACAAATGGAAATTACAAATATAGATGTGAATAGAATTATGACAAACAAAATTATTTTTAAAATTTTAAATGTGTTTTAAAGAAAGGGGTGTCTTTGCTTTTTATTTCATTAGAGGCAGAGGTTTTATTTTAAATAATGTAAGTACTATAGAAATGTAAACCGACATACAGAAATATATAATAAATATATAGAGATATAAAGATATAATACCAAACTATGAATAGAAATAGAAATAGAAATCTATGTAAGTAACATAAAGAGATGCAATATATAATATAATTTTTATTATACAGTAATATAAATTCTAAATATACATGCAAATATAAATATGAAAAATATATGATGGGGGGCTCGGAGCAACCCAGGTGCGAGTGTGAGGATGATGGGGGCTCAGAGCAGCCCAGGTGTGAGTGTGAGGATGATGAGGGGCCGGCTCCTGCCGGGGCGAGGCTTTGCCTCAGCTCCCTTTTGCATGGAGCTGCTGAGTGAAGGGGTTTATGGGGCGCTCCCGGCGCTGTCTCATGGAAGGACTGCGGGAGCTTCCCACAGGGTCGGGGAAACGCCTGGATCCGCGCTTGGGTACGTGGAGCATCGCTTAAAGGAGGTGCCGAGGGATGAATCTTTGTGGCGGGGAGCAGCAGCCGAACAGGTGAGCCCGTGTGGGTTTGGAGCGGGGACTTTTCTCCTTCCCCTTTGCAATTTCATCTTGCCAGTCCCTCCCCGGTTCCCCAGGAACAAAAGTGGAGCTTATGAAGACAAAAGGAATTACGGAGAAGGAAGCAGCTCCTCTTCTCTTATTGTCTGTGTTTGAACTGAGGGGATCCCTCTTCACTTGTGGTTTTAAGGGTGTTGATTGCAGGAAAAGCTGCCTTTTCCAGGCTGTTAGGGGTATCCCGGGGGTGACAGGGAATCCCTGCGTTCTATTTTAAGGGGAATGGGAAAAGTATTCTTGTGGTATTATGGGTTTGATTTGAAGGCAGCCCACCCCATTTTCATCACCCTAGGGTTTAAATGGAGGGGGCAGCCCTGGTGTCCCTCCTTTTCAAGGGTTTGAAATCGCCCTTTCCCATCAGTCGAAGGCTTTCATTTGAGGAGCACCCCTTCTT
Source organism: Melospiza melodia melodia (assembly GCF_035770615.1). Taxonomy (NCBI): domain Eukaryota; kingdom Metazoa; phylum Chordata; class Aves; order Passeriformes; family Passerellidae; genus Melospiza; species Melospiza melodia. The sequence goes on from NW_026948523.1 coordinate 65,334, forward strand.
TTCTGCTCTCCTAGGGGGTGAAATTGGAGGGGAGAACACATTTCTTTGCCCTTGTTGAAGTGAGGTGAGCCCCGCCTGCGGCGTAGGTTTCGGGGTTGGCTTGCGGGAAGCCGCAGCTCCGGCAGCGTTTGCAGGGCTGCAATGGGGCTGTGCCGCTGCATTGGAGGGCGCTCCTCGTGCCCGCGGCCCGGCCCGGAACGTTCCCGGCCCGGAACGTTCCCGGCCCGGAACGTTCCCGCTCGGGAGTGCTGCTGGCACGGCCCGAGCAGCTGCCGGGGCGCACGGGGTTTTGGCGTGGCCAGGGCGGCAGTGGCGGAGCCGCGCCGGTGCGAGCCATGCGGAGCCGAGCGGAGCCAGGCCGGGCCGGCCAAGGGCGGCAGAGGCGGCGCGGGCGCTGCTGCACCGGCCCGGGCGGTGCTGGCCGCTCCGTCCGCTCCAGGCGCGGGGCTCGGGCGCCGCCGGTAGCCCCGGGCCCGGTACCGGCCCCGCCGGGCAGGGGCAGCGGGCGGGGCTCCCCGGGACGGCGCCGGCCCCGCGTGCCGGAGCGGCCGCCGCAGGAGCCGCTTTCCTGCCGGGAGCCGCGCTCCGTCCGGGGCCGGCAGCGAGCGCGGGGTTCGGCCGCTCATAGTTCGGCGGTGCCGTGGCTCGGAGGCGCTTTGGAGGCGTTGATTGCATCGCTGTGTTCGGTTTGCAGCGGGTGTACGCTAAGGGTTACGGTGTTCTTCCTGAGTGGTACGGTTCTCGGTGCCGGTAGGGATGATAAAGGTTTGTTTTGGATTGAGTTTTGTAGTCGGAGTTTTTTTTTTTTTCCCGGGGTATTATGTTTAGAAGGGCGTGCAATGATTTTTACGGGTCATAGCGTGAAGCAGCGGTTCGGATTTTAATTCTGTTGTGGTGGCTTTTATTAGCGTGAGTCTGTAGTGTTTGTTTTGGAGGGCTTGAGGTAGCGTCGTGTCGTTCATAGCAGCGGGTTTTTAATCTTTATAATTGCATGTGTGTTTATCGTCTTCCAGGGCTTTTATTTGGTTGGTTTATTTGATTGTAGTGTATGTTTTATGGTTACGGGTAATTTGGGGGACATTGTTTATGGTTACGTTTGTCTTTAGTCTTTGTGTTTGTTTCTAGGTGGTATTTTTATTTTGATAGCTTGAGGCACTATGGGTTTATTCAGTTGGGAATAATTTTTTTGTTGCAGTTTTAAGTTTATCTGGTTTTTGGTATTATTCTTGTTGGTTTCTTTATTTTCTTTTTTTTTGTTGTTGTTGTTGTTGTCTTTTAATTTTTTTGAGTATTGTTTATCAGGGTTTATTTTGGGAACATGGGTATTTATATGGTGGTTTTTAAAACTATTTATTTATTTGGGTAGTTAATTTCTTAGTTTTTAGTGGTTAAGATGTTTTTCCATTTTGTTAATTAGTTCAGGTTTTAAAGTTACTTTTACAGAGGATTGTTTATTCGTTAAGTTAGCGTAGAGGTAGAATTTTGTTGGTTTTTTCTTTTTTAGTAATGTCGTTCAGGGTGAGCGGCACTGGCTTGAGTTGAGTAGATTGGTTTGACTTTTTTTTAGTACTTTTTGTAATTTGCTGTGTGTGTTTCTATAGGATTTTCTTTTATTTTGGTTCCATTTTTCTGTCGTGATGAGAATTGTTATTGAAAAGAGTGTTCTTGGTTTTTTCGCTGACACTTGTTTGGCTGTTGGAGGTATCTTGATGTTTTTGGAAGATATTGGTGAGAATTTGATGCTGTTTGTTTTGTCATTTCATTTAGGAATTGGATTTTAAATATGCAATTATGACTCTAACTATAGTGAAACAAAAGAAATAGATGTGTAGCAATGGGAATGAGCCAATTTTATTTTTATATATTCGGTCAATTTTTAAAATTTAACATGTAACATAAGTCATTATATGTTACAATAAGTTACTCTAATTTTAATAGAGTATTGTGTATGTTTATAGATATATGAATAGAGAATATAAATGTAAATACAAGCCAAGCAAAAATACAAATATATAAATGTATTGCAACTATATGCAGATCTATAAAAACTTATTAATAAATTGTAAATGTAAAATAACATAAATTGATACAATATATAATACACGTAATACTGCATATATTTTATGAAAAATATTATAGGAAATGGATATAAAATAGATATAAATGCGGGTGTGATATATCTATCTACTTATATCTATCATTTGTTGTATATTATGATAAATATAAATATAAAAAAAATTTAGGTAGTTTAAAATAATGGATGGTTTTGTTTTTTCTTTGCCAAAGCAGGGGTTTTAGTGTAAAAATTACAAATACAAATAATATAAAGGTAGAAATATAAGTATAGAAATATATCATAAACACATTAAAGATTTATATAAAAATTAGAAATATAAGGAAAAATAAGTTGTAGCAGTAGATATGGTAAATAATTTAAAAAATAATTCCCGTATATTTTTTGAATAAGGTGCCTATTATATGTAGTTATTAATATAATGCATCAACATAAACTATAAATATATATAAAATATCAACTATCTATAAGAAGGAATAAAAGCTCTGTGTCACATGCAGCAGTAGAAAATTTCAGGCTCCCAGGGAATAAATCGTTTTCTTTAAAGCATTTTCGTTTTGGAGTTTTATTTTTACTCCCGGGTAGCCTGAAAGTTTCTACTGCTGCTTTTTTATTCTGAAGGTGGAAAGGTAAACCAAGATCAGAAATAGAAGAAAGGCAAAGGGAAGGGAAGGAAAGGAAAGGAAATGAAAGGAAGCAGGAGAGCAAGGGGGAAGGGAAGTGGTGAAAAAAAAAACAGAGTGAAAAAAGTAAAAAGAGTTGGAGGAAAAAAGAGAGGGCATCCGGGAGGAGCGGTGCTGCCTCAGGTCCTTCCCCGCCCTGGGGCGAAGGACCCGTTTGATGCCCAGGAGGGACTGCAGCTCCCGGTGGCGGGGGACGGAGCCGTGGCTGTCAGCCCGAGACTACAACTCCCGGCAGGCCCTGTTGCCGGCGCGGCGTGTGACGCAGCGGCTGACGCGGCACGTGAGTGGCTGCCAGCCCGAGACTCCAACTCCCGGCAGGCCCTGCTGCCGGCGCGGCGTGTGACGCAACGGCCGACGCGGCCCGGCATTTTTCTCTAAATCGGCAGTAAATACAGCTGAGTAAAATTAGCTTGGTTTTCTTCCTTCTTTTGTAACTGAACTGTTTTTATTAAAAATTCTATTTGAATATGTAGAAAAAGTGGGGATGTCCTGTAATATATCGTAGCTTTTCTTGTTTACAGGGTGCTCAGAAAGCATGCGTCCCTTAGAGTCCCACAGAAAGGTTCTCAGTGCGCTCTCTATCAAGGTATGTATTTACAAATAAGTGATCCCTTTAGATATTTGCCTGTGTACCTTTTCCTGTAATTCAGAGCTTGCGTTCTGTGGGTTGTATGATAAAGCTGTAAAACATGTAAGAATGGTTTTGCAAGTCTGAATCGTTGAAGGCAGCAATAAGTGGATTTAGAGCCTGTTCTTGAGCAGACAAAGGGAAAAAGTGTGACTCTGATGCTGAACTTGTCATTTTTCATTTGACTTGTCTTGAATGATTTAGGAATAGAGAGAACTAGAAAAAGAGAGAAATAGAATCGATTATTGAGCAGTCCTCAAATGCTCACCATAATTCAGTGTAGAGCCAAAGGGAAGGGTGATGGAACAGAGCTCTGTGCTTTGGAAGGAAATAAATTTAAACCTGATCTCCGCACAGAGTCTCACTAACTTCTGTGGTTTTAAAATACAAAATACGTTTAGGAAGTGTTGGAAGTTAGTATTTTGGGAAAGAAACGGCAGTTCCACAGAACATTCCATTTCACAGAGGCTCTAGGAAGGATTCATGTTGTAACTGCTGTCACTGCAATCAGTTGGTGGTTCAGCCTTGAAACGTGCACTTGGCCTTCTATAAAGCGCTGTTTTGTTTGCCTTTCATTGCTATGAGTCTTGATAAATTGGAGAAGAGCCCAAGAGAAATTTTTCATCCCTTGATATAAAAGGTAGGAAGTGACTTTTTTTGGTTTGGTTCTTTTTCTTTATTATTTCCTGGAAATAAAAGTAATTAAGTATAGGTACTACTGGTTTGTTTCTTCCAGTAGCAGATGATAACAATAGCAGTAGTAATAGTAAAAATAATAATAGAAATAATAATAATAGCAATGTAATACTACCTAAACTGTCTTTATCCATTGGACTGGCCATTTCAAATCAAAACTTCTAAACACAAATCAAACCATCATCCTTGTAGAATCTTTCACAGCAGCGGGCTAAAGATCCTGGTTTTGTTGACAGGATTTATTGGTTCTGGAAGAGCAAGAGGGAAGTACAAGCCTAACTACTTCTAGCTCACAGACCCGTCCAGTGAACCCAGCTTTGTGTTTTGGTGGGCTTTTGATGACTTTGAAATCAATTGCTCATTCCAGTAAAAAAAATTCATGTTTTTTTGAACGTGACAGCAGAAATAACTTTAAGCACCAACTTAATAATAATAGATCACCAGTTTAAGTTAAAAATTCATGCTATACTAACAAAGTTCAAAGGTAAATTATTACCTATTAGGAGATGGTATAAAGTGTATGTTCTAATGTGTAATGCAAAGATACATACATACCAGATAGTCCTTAGAGGAAACAAATTTTTATGACTGCTGTTTGATTGTTTACCATACGATATTTGGTTTTATTTCCCAGGGATCGGTGAATTTTAACTTTGGAGTCCTCTATGCTAAGGATGCTCAGCTTACAGATGATGAAATGTTCAGTAATGGTGAGTTTTTCACGTTCTCTTTAATTGCTGTGCTGATCTGAATAAGAAAAAAACAAAAGCAAGAGGGAAAAAAAAGGATGGTTTATTATTTTTTACGCTGTTATGTTTGTTTCCTCAGTATTTGCTGCAGCTCTGCTTACCCAAGCTTTGTGTTCCTTCTGTCCCACTGGGAGTTGCCCAGTTTGGTTGCATCTGGTGAAATTCACCCTGAGACCTTACACAACTAGCTCAAACTACGTGAGAGCCATTTGCAGTTCTCTCCAGACACCTGGAGAATGGGTGACGTTTCTGAGGGTCTGGCAAGTGTACTTCTATCAAAACTCAGTCTGTGAAGTTTCTGGGGAAAACCCTTCTGTGTCCTGAAGGGTTCAAACTCCTGTGAGGATCCATTTATCAGGTGCTCACCTGGATGGTTCCAGCTCTTAAAGTGAACACTTGTACTCTTACCCTGTAGTTTACATCTATTGTATTTTTGTTATTTTGCAAGATTTTTTGTCTTTGCAAAATATTGTGCATTTCACTCTTTGGAACCTCTCAGATGGTTCTTTGGTGCAGCACCACCCCATGGGACACTTGGCTGCTGTCCTGAAGGGGATGGTCACTAGAATTGTAAATTCTGGAGAGTTTATAAGTCTTCTGTCCCCAGGGAGGTACCATGCTTTGTTTACTTTTGTTCTGTTTGTTAGGCGCTGCTTCTCGTTGCAAGTATGAATTTCAAACTGCCCTGTTCTTATTTTAACTGTTTTCCTGGTTCTCTCCGTCCGACAGGGAAAGACTCTCATATCCTCGTCGTCGGGCTCGGTGCTGTCCAAGAAGATACAGAGACTAAAAAAATCATAAGCAGCAAAATATGACTGCAGGGAAAAGAAGCTGGAGAGAACAGAATGTGATATTGTTATCCTTACCCTGTATTAGAAACATCCGCTGTGCCTTGATGCTGGCAGCTGCCAGGGGCTTGTTAGCTCTTTGTAGGCAGGTGTAGGTGTTCACTTGTAGGTTTTTTCTCTGGACAAGTCAATTCAAACTTTGCTAAGCTTATATATGCAAATTACTCTCTAGCACAGTCCAGCATGACATTTTTGAATGTTGTAAAAATACCATGTTACTTGGAAATTGCTAATGATGAGAAGCTTTAGGGGAAAATAAGATGTCAGTGTTGGGAGATGTGAGAAGAATTTTGAGGGGATGTTAGACTGAAATAAAGCACACTTGAAGCTGGACTGGCATGCTGGCAGATCCCCTATTAAACAGTAGTGCTGAGATTAGCCTGGGGGTTGCCCATTGTTTCTGTAGAAATAAATGTTTTCTGGTCTTCAGAAGTAAGCTGCTTTGAAAAGCTGGAAGGCGCAGCATAGTGACAATCCGTGTGCTTCGCATTAAAAATAGATTTCAGAAGGGTCCTAGGCTTTTGTCTTTTCCTAGAAGTCGATGTAATCCTGTCGAGGAGTTTTTAATTCTGTGCTGCCATGTCATCAATCAGGGCCCTGTCGTACTAATCATCATACAGATGCAAAACAAAAAATCAGACCCCGTCCCAAGCACTTAGAGCCCAGAATACGATTTCCTCAGGCTGCCATTTGTGTGCCATCGGTACTCACCATGGAAGCGAGCTGGGGATTGTTGCACCCGTTGGGAACAAACCGCTTCTTGTCACACAGAAATGGAATTGGGACGACGCCTCGGCCAGCCCCTCTGTGCCATCGTCTCCTGAATCTGCAGCAGAGCAGTTCCAGTCCATCCGGGCACGTGCAATCCAGTTCCTGATGATCTGAGCACACGGAGCAGTGCTCAGCTGCTGTGGGGGGCTCAGGGAAGGCAGAGTGTGCATTGTCATCTTCCTGAACCTACAGACAAATCAAAGTGAGAAGCCACAGGGTGGAAATCAGTTGCATATATGCTAAACAAAACTTGCAGGTTGTTTTTAAGAATTGTTTTTGCTTGTTCTTTGTTGTGCTTCTGTGCTTAGAAAACCTCCCTTTAAAATCAGTTCAGTTCATCAGTTGAACCTTTGTTTGCAGACCCTCAGTGAGCAGAATTTGTTGCAGACTCAGTGCACGCTGTGCCGGCCTCCCGGGAGTGTGAGGAGCTCATGTGTGCTACTTTTTGCTTTAGGACGCTCTGAGGTATTTATTCCTTTTGGGATACGTGATGAGAATTCCCAAGAGAGGTAGTTATAAGGTATGACATTGGGAAAAAGCCTGTGTGGTTGGAATGTTGTTGCTGTCAAAAGTTAATTTTTCCTTCATTCTTAGCCAGTAGTTAGCTTTTTGCTTTATTTTTGTGGTATCAGTATTTTATTGTTTAAAAAATTCCTTCAAAATAACTTCAGTGGTCGCCCACCAGTACCTTGTTCAGATTTGCCTATTTGCTTGTAGCTGAAATGTTCACATCTTGATTATCATTCTATTTAAGAAACTGCTGCCCAGCCAACTAATAACTGAATATCCATCTGTCTAGGACACGGGGAGAGGATTTAGGTAATGTCTTTGTTTCCAGAAAAAAGTTCCAGTGTACTTTCTAAACAGAGGAGAAGGGGGTGAAGACTCTGGGCTCTGATGCCGTTGGGGCACCCCAAGGTCCCCAGGAGAGGGAGCCCCACTGCGGTGCAGGAGCAGGTGTGTTCTCATCTAATATTGAACAAATTATAAATATGAAAATTATAAACATGAAAATATTTTTAAAATACTTAAATAAAGCAGGTTTTCTTTATTGGTCAATAGGCAGGGTTTTGATTGTAAAAATTATAAATACAAATAATATAAAGGTAGAAATCTAAGTTTAGAAATATATAATAAATACATACAGATAAATATAAAAATTAAAAATATAAGAAAAAATTAGTTGTAGCAGTAGATATTATACATAATTTAAATACTAATTTAAATCTATTTTAAAATTGTATATATATATCATAATTAATGTAATACATCCAAAGAAACGATAAATTAAAATATGAATGTATAATTATACAAAGTATAAATAAAAAATATTTCAATATCCTTTAAAAGAAGGGGTTTTTTTATATATTTGGTTAGAGACGGGGTTTTTATTTGGAATAATGGAAGTATTATAGAAGTATAAAACTAAATATAGAATTATACAGTCAATATAGAAAGATATTTATAAAAACACGAGCGAACGACGCCTCCTTCGGCCGAATGGAATGAGCTCAGCCGAACCAAGGCGAGACCGGCCGAACCTGACGGCCTCGAGCGAACCGAGGCCAGGCTTGCGAGGCTGCCTGAACCGAGCCGAGCTCAGCCGAACCGAGCCCGCTGCTCTCGTGCGCGCTAATTAGCGCGAGTGCGGTCACAGCCTAATAAGCTCCTGTGCCACGCCGCGCTCCAGATCGTGTCCGTGGGATGGCCGGGCCGCCCGCGGGACGCGGCAGCAGGAGAGCCCCGAGCCGGGCGAGTTTAACGCGAGGCGCCGCCGCTTGCCCGCCCTCAGGGAGCCGAGCTCAGCCGAACGCGCAGAGAGCGGCTCCGAGTTCGGCCGAAGCGAGCCGGGCCGCGCCGAGCGCAGAGAGCGGCTCCGAGTTCGGCCGAAGCGAGCCGAGCCGCGCCGAGCGCAGAGAGCGGCTCCGAGTTCGGCCGAAGCGAGCCGAGCCGCACCGAGCGCACTGAGCGGCTCCGAGTTCGGCCGAAGCGAGGCGAGCCGAGGCGCGCCGAGCGCAGAGAGCGGCTCCGAGTTGGGCCGAAGCGAGCCGGGCCGCGCCGAGCGCACAGAGCGGTACCGAGTTCGGCCGAAGCGAGCCGAGGTGGCCCGAGCGCAGAGAGCGGCTCCGAGTTCGGCCGAAGCGAGCCGAGCCGCGCCGAGCGCACTGAGCGGCTCCGAGTTCGGCCGAAGCGAGCCGAGCTGTGCCGAAGGGTCGAGTCTGGCCGAATGCAGATGACAGTGGCCGAGTTTAGCCGATTACAGCCGAATTTAGCCGAGCAGCTGTGAGCCTTGAGGTGAGCGTGCATCGTTGCCGGCCTGGGATTGAGTGAAATGCACTAAGGAAACCAGCTTTGGGGAGGGAGGCAGGGAAATCCTCTCCTAACGTTTACCAATTCTTCCGTCAAACTCATCACGGCAGCACAGCGTGAAGACTGAAAGTGTAAGAAGATGTGGAGAGAAACAGAGAATCTGACAGGAGCATCGAACGCACAAGTGCACGAATTTTGCTTTTTTGCTTGGATGGAAACTCAGAAGTTGTAAGGAATTTGGGAAGCTTTTGTTCTAGCTAATAAAAGAAGTTAGTTTAAATTAAAAAAAAAAAAAAGTGGTTTCTTTTTTCTTCACTATTATATTCTTTGCTGGTATATGGTGTGTTGTTTTATTTCTTGGTGTTATTAGCTCTGTGTAAATTGTTTTTTGAGTGAAGCTAACTTTGCATCGGTTGTTTTGTATTTGAGGTAGGATCAATTTCAATAGATTTCTTTCACAGACTTCTGATAGGTATTACTGGGATTTTGGTTTTGTTTACTGTATGCATAAACATAGAGATTTGGTAGGGCCAGCTGGGCTGCTGGAGTTTTGGGTGTGAATTTATTAGATGGCTTTTGTTAAACACAGAATAATTATAGAAGGTAACAGCAAATTACTCAATTACCCAATTTATCCAGCTATGTAACCTTACCACAAAGTTTTATATCTTGCCAGTTTTCTGTTCTTCTGCTCCAGGTAGTTGTTGCAAAAAAGAAAGTACTGCTATTCTTCTGAAGAACTTTCTTCTATGACAAGCCCTTTACTGCCCTTGAATGTGAGTCAGAGGAGCCAAACAGCTGCAGCTGCTCTGAGGGCTTGGTGGGATTGCCCCCTCCCTTTTCCTGGGTGCCATGGGAACGAGAGGCGGGGCACAATCAGGGGTTATTAACCCCAGCCGTGGCTGAGGGGCTTCATACCCTCTCTGGGATGTGCTGGGGCAAGAGCTCTCCTCATTTCAGGGAAGAGGCTCTTTCAGCTCATCTCAGCTTGTTTTCAGCAAGTGTTTCTGGGCATCTGAAGCACAGAGGCTTGGAAGATTCTGTGAAGAAAACAGCATAGAACACAGGGAATGTTTAGGTTTGTGATTTTGGGTTTTGTGTTTAGGGGTGGTAAAGTGCCTTTGTAATTTTTGGTTTTGCTCTGTTTTTTTTTTTTTTTTTGTTGTTGGATTTTTTTTTTGGTGGAAATTTTGGTTTCTTAGGTTTTCTTTTTGGGGTTTTTGGTTGGTTTTCGTTGCTTTCTTTGATTTTTTGGTGGTTTCTGTATTTTTTTTTTATTTTTTTGTGGGGATTTAGGTGTTTTGGGTTTTTTATTTTTGTTTTCTGATTTAGTTTTTTTTTTTTGTTTTGTTTTGTTTTGTTTTTTGGTTTTTTTGTTTTTTTTTTTTTTTTTTTTGTTAAATTGAGGAGTGAGACTCCCTGAAATTCCAAGCTGTGTCAAGCACAACAAATTCTCAGCAGATTCATCATGTCTTCAGAGGGATCTGCCCAGTGTCCAAGATGATGTTTGAGACTCAGGCTTCTGATGAGTTGAGGATTGTGACTGGGAGAGGGAGGGTGATCAGGTATCCAGTTAGGAGTTATTGTGGAAGGGGGGAGGTTTGCAGGCAGCAGGGTGAGAAAGGGTGTTTATTTGTTTATTTGAGGGCCCTCCCACACAAGGCTGTTCAGAAGCCTAGCAGAGGCATTCCCATACAGCACACAAGGTCAGCCACTGCACTCACAGCAATGCCATTTAACTTTGCCTTTCTCTTACCCAGGTGCCACCCCTAATGAAGGCCACAGCCTTGGAATCAGGATGAAGCTGGAGCCTGAGGCAGCCAGGCATACTCAGGAAAAAGCAAGTAGCTGCCTTGGTGGGATTTGGCCCACATAACTCTGGACTCACACTTTGGTTTTGGTTTTCTTTATTGTAGCTGACACCTGAGAGACACCAGCCCAGTGCCAGCAGGACCTTCCCAGGTGACGAGGTGGCCTTTCTATGCACCTGACACAGACTGACATCCCCTGATGTCTGAGAGATAAGTAGAGGGCTGTGACCCACAGAGGGGATGAAGGCATGGTGCTGGTTTGGGAACTACTGGGAGGGGTTTTTGAGTCCAATTTGGAGGTAGGGGGTGTTCATGAAGTGGCCCCTTAGGCCCCATAATAGCCATGTCTCACTTTTGATCACAGTGCTGAGGTGTGCAGGGCAGAGCAGTCCCGGTGTGTCTCGTGTCCTTTGTCTGTTGTGCATTATGTGTTGTTTGTGTATCCCATGTCTTTTACCTTAGGGGGGCCTGTCAGAAACCTTGGCATCATTGTTAGCATCTGTGATCTCTGCATTCCTTGGCCTGGCACCCAGGCCATAGAACTTTTGACTGGGGAGCTCAGACAGGCATCAGACTCTCTTCTCTCTTTGGAAGCATCCAGTCAGGTGTCTTGTCAGGTCTTGTTCTGAGCTGTCTGGACAGCTATGCCCCACCTGGATCCATTATGGTGGATTAGGACTTGTAAGAATGTGAGGGCAGGCAGAGGATTCTGACCATAGGATTCCTAGGCATCGATCTTTGCTGTTCTTGGAATAAATCATTCAGTTAGCATCTTCTTCCTCCAGGGTTCTCTGAGCCTCATCAGCTGACCGTCAGTTTGAACTCAGTCATCTCTCTTAGCATTCTCTCAGTCCTTGCAGCCATTTTCCTTGCCAAGAGATTTCTGTTCCTGTTGTGTCCCCGTTGTCTGTCCTGTCCTGTCCTGTCTGTCCTGTGTCACGGGTGTCAGCACACGTATGTGCCGGAGCTGCTCTGCCCTGCCGCACAGCCTGGTGCGATAGGAGAGGGCCCGGGGACTTGGAATGTGTAATGTGGGGTGTAGTTGGACTCTAGGTGGGATTTGTAGATGGACACAGGATATCTGGAGCTCCTCAGTTATCCTGCAACTGTTTGACTCTTGTCCTAATTTTTTCCTCAGGTTGAGATGGATTAAATCTGTGCCAGAGGGCCCCGTCCCGGGTGAGGGGATTGCCCCGAGCAGGTGAGGCCCCGTGTGTCTCTGCAGCAGAAGTGTGTATGGTGACTGTGTTACAGCACTGTTCTTTGTCTTTCTTTTTAGGAAATCAATCTGGATACCAGCAGCCAAGGTGAGCAGCGGAGAGAAGTGGTTGTTATTGCTCAGCTCTCAAGCACAACAATTTTTCAGAAGATTCATCGTGTCGCAAGAGAGATCTGCCCAGTGTCAAGGATGATGTTTGAGATTGAGGCTTCAGGTGATTCAGGATTGTGACTGGGAGAGGGAGGGTGATCAGGTATCCAGTTAGGAGTTCTTGGGAGGGGGTTTGCAGGCAGCAGGGTGAGAAAGGGTGTTTATTTGTTTATTTGAGGGCCCTCCCACACAAGGCTGTTCAGAAGCCTAGCAGAGGCATTCCCATGTCTTGCAGCACACAAGGTCATCCACTGCACTCACAGCAATGCCATTTAACTTTGCCTTTCTCTTACCCAGGTACCAACCCTAATGAAGGCCACAGCCTTGAAATCAGGATGAAGGTGGAGCCTGAGGGAGCCAGGCACGCTCAGGAAAGGGCAAGTAGCTGACTTGCAGGGATTTGGCCCACATAACTCTGGACTCACACTTTGGTTTTGGTTTTCTTTATTGTAGCTGACCAAGAGGCTCATAGGTGCTCACGAGGCCCTCCGAGGCAGACGCATTTCAGGTGCAAGGTGGATCCACATCGCCGATCATCCAAAAGATAAGTTGAGGGCCACGGCCTGGAGATGAGAGAATAGTGGGTTGGGAGTTCTTGGGGCAGATTTAGAAATTAGCAAAGGGAAAAGCATTCTTCTCCAAGTGCCTCTTAGGACAGCTAAAGGGAGAGGCTCTACTTTTGATGGCAGCTTTCAGGTGGGCAGTGCAGAACAGCTCCGGTGTGTGCCGTCTTCCCTAGTGTGTCTTTGGGGTCCCTTTTGCCCTCTTCCCTCGAGACCCTCACCACAAGCATGATGTGTCGTGTTTCATGTCCCCCTGTTTGTCACGTTCTGTGTCACGGGTGTCTGCAGGTATTTTTGCCGGAGCTGTTCTGCCCTGCTGCATGGCGTGCTTCAGTAGGACAAACCATGGGGAGTTGGAATTTGTGGCGTGGGCTGTACTTGGGCTCTAGCTGCTCTTCCTAGATTGACATAAGGTGTTCGCAGCTTTTGAGTTATCCTGGTGTTGTTTGACATATGTTCTAACTTTCTTTCAGGTGCAGCTGCATTCCATGTGTGGCAGAGGGTCAGGGTTAGGAGGTGCCGGGCCTTCTTAGGAGCACTGTGAGTAGCAGAATGGTGGGGTTTTGACCGATGCGGTGCCAAGGTCAGGCACTGATGTTTGGTTCTCTTTAATCCAGCTGTCTGAGAGACCCCAGCCCGGTGCCAGCAGGACCTTCCCAGGTGACGAGGTGGCCTTTCTTTGCACCTGACAGGGACCAGCATCCCCAGATGTCTGAGAGATAAGTAGAGGGCTGTGACCCACAGAGGAGATGAACGTGGGGTGCTGGGTCAGGACTCCCTGAGGTGGGGGTCTGAGTTGGCTCTGGCAATGAGGGTAGCCAAGATGTGGCCCTTAGGCCCCATAAAAGCAACGTCTCCCTTTTGATCACAGTGCTGAGGTGCGCAGCAGGGCAGAGCAGTCCCGGTGTGTCTCGTGTCACTTGTCTTTTGTGTATTGTGTGTTGTCTGGATATCTCATGTCTCTTATCTTAGCCCTGTGAGGAGCCTCTCAGAAACCTTTCCTAGCATCCGTGATCTCAGTGTTCCTCGCCCTGGCACCCATGCCATGGAACTTTTGACTGGGGAGCTCACACAGGCATCAGAAATGCATCTCTCTTTAGAAGCGTCCAGTCAGATGTCTTGTCATGTCTTGTTCTGAGCTGTATGGACAGCCATGCTGCGCAATGATCCATTATAGCAGACTAGGACTTGTAAGGTTGTGAGGTTAGGGAGAGGATTCTGACTGTAGGATTCCCGAGCCACCATCTTTGCAGTTTTTGGAATAAATCATTCCGTTTGCATCTTCTTCCTCCAGGGTTCTCTGAGCCTCATCAGCTGACCGTCAGCTTCAACTCTTCTTCTTTTGCGTTCTCTCAGTCCTTGCAGCCATTTTCCTTGCTAAGAGATTTCTGTTCCTGTTGTGTCCCCAGTGTTTGTCCTGTCCTGTCCTGTCTGTCCTGTGTCACGGGTGTCAGCACACGTATGTGCCGGAGCTGCTCTGCCCTGCCGCACAGCCTGGTGCGATAGGAGAAGTCCCAGGGACTTGGAATGTGTAATGTGGGGTGTAGTTGGACTCTAGGTGGGATTTGTAGATGGACACAGGATATCTGGAGCTCCTCAGCTATCCTGCAACTGTTTGACTCTTGTCCTAACTTTCTTTTCAGATTGAGATGGATTAAATCTGTGCCAGAGGGCCCCATCCCAGGTGAGGGGATTGCCCCAAGCAGGTGAGGCCCCATTTGTCTCTGCAGCAGAAGTGTGTATGGTGACTGTGTTACAGCACTGTTCTTTGTCTTTCTTTTAGGAAATCAATCTGGATACCAGCAGCCAAGGTGAGCAGCGGAGAGAAGTGGTTGTTATTGCTCAGCTCTCAAGCACAACAATTTTTCAGCAGATTCATTGTGTCCCAAGAGGGATCTTCCCAGTGTCAAGGATGATGTTTGAGATTGAGGCTTCAGGTGAGTTGGGGATTGTGACTGGGAGAGGGAGGGTGAGCAGGTATCCAGTTAGGAGTTATTGGGGGGGTTTTGCAGGCAGCAGGGTGAGTAAGGGTGTTTATTTGAGGCCCCCCCCCCACAAGGCTGTTCAGAAGCCTAGCAGAGGCATTGCCATGTCTTAGAGCACACAAGGTCATCCAGTGCACTCACAGGAATGCCATTTAACTTTGCCTTTCTCTAACCCAGGTGCCACCCCTAATGAAGGCCACAGCCTTGGAATCAGGATGAAGCTGGAGCCTGAGGGAGCCAGGCACGCTCAGGAAAGGGCAAGTAGCTGACTTGCAGGGATTTGGCCCACATAACTCTGGACTCATACTTTGGGTTTGGTTTTCTTTATTGCAGCTGACCGAGAGGCTCACAGGCCATCACGAGGCCCTCCAAGGCAGACTCATTTCAGGTGCAGCGTGGATTCTCATGACTGATCATCCAAAAGATAAGTCGGGGGCCACGGCCTGGAGATGGCGGAGTAGCAGGTTGGGAATCCCTGGGACAGATTTACAAATGAGCAGAGGGGAAAGCAATCTCTTCTGCAAGGGCCTCTTAGGACAGCTGAAGGGAGAGGCTCTGCTTTTGATGGCAGCTTTCAGGCGGGCAGTGCAGAACAGCTCTGGTGTGTGTCGTGTTCCCTGGTGTGTCTTTGGGATCCCTTTTGCCTTTTCCCCTCGAGGCCCTCACCACAAGCATGATGTGTCGTGTTTCATGTCCCCCTGTTTGTCACGTTCTGTGTCACGGGTGTCTGCAGGTATTTTTGCCGGAGCTGTTCTGCCCTGCCGCATGGCGTGCTTCAGTAGGACAAACCATGGGGAGTTGGAATTTGTGGCGTGGGCTGTACTTGGGCTCTAGATGCTGTTCCTAGATTGACATAGGGCGTTTGAAGCTTGTGAGTTATTGTGGAGGTGTTTGACATATGTTCTAACTTTCTTTCAGGTGTGCATGCAGAGGGTCAGGGTTAGGAGGTGCCGGGCCTTCTTAGGAGCACTGTGAGTAGCAGAGTGGTGGGGTTTTGACCGATGCGGTGCCAAGGTCAGGCACTGATGTTTGGTTCTCTTTAATCCAGCTGTCTGAGAGACCCCAGCCCGGTGCCAGCAGGACCTTCCCAGGTGACGAGGTGGCCTTCCTTCACACCTGACAGGGACCAGCATCCCCAGATGTCTGAGAGATAAGTAGAGGGCTGTGACCCACAGAGGGGATGAACGTGGGGTGCTGGGTCAGGACTCCCTGAGTTGGGGGTCTGAGTTGGCTCTGGCAATGAGGGTAGCCAAGATGTTGCCCCTTAGGCCCTATAAAAGCAAAGTCTCCCTTTTGATCACAGTGCTGAGGTGCGCAGCAGGGCAGAGCAGTCCCGGTGTGTCTCGTGTCACTTGTCTTTTGTGTATTGTGTGTTGTCTGGATATCTCATGTCTCTTATCTTAGCCCTGTGAGGGGCCTCTCAGAAACCTTTCCTAGTATCCGTGATCTCAGTGTTCCTCGCCCTGGCACCCGTGCCATAGAACTTTTGACTGGGGAGCTCACACAGGCATCAGAAATGCATCTCTCTTTAGAAGCATCCAGTCAGATGTCTTGTCAGGTCTTGTTCTGAGCTGTACGGACAGCCATGCTGTGCAATGATCCATTATAGCAGACTGGGACTTGTAAGGATGTGATGTTAGGGAGAGGATTCTGACTGTAGGATTCTCGAGCATCCATCTTTGCAGTTTTTGGAATAAATCATTCCGTTTGCATCTTCTTCCTCCAGGGTTCTCTGAGCCTCATCAGCTCGCCATCATCTTCAACTCTTCTTCTTTTGCGTTCTCTCAGTCCTTGCAGCCATTTTCCTTGCTAAGAGATTTCTGTTCCTGTTGTGTCCCCGGTGTTTGTCATGTCTTGTGTGTCCTGTGTCACGGGTGTCTGCACGCATTTGGGACGGGGCTGCTCTGCCCTGCCGCATAGCCAGCTGCAATAGGAGAGGGCCCGGGGACCTGGAATGTGTAATGTGGGGTGTAGTTGGACTCTAGATGGGATTTGTAGATGGACTCATCATATCTGGAGCTCATCAGTTATCCTGCAACAGTTTGACTCTTGTCCTAACTTTCTTTTCAGATTGAGATGGATTAAATCTGTGCCAGAGGGCCCCATCCCAGGTGAGGGGATTGCCCCAAGCAGGTGAGGCCCCATTTGTCTCTGCAGCAGAAGTGTGTATGGTGACTGTGTTACAGCACTGTTCTTTGTCTTTCTTTTAGGAAGTCAATCTGGATACCAGCAGCCAAGGTGAGCAGCGGAGAGAAGTGGTTGTTATTGCTCAGCTCTCAAGCACAACAATTTTTCAGCAGATTCATTGTGTCCCAAGAGGGATCTTCCCAGTGTCAAGGATGATGTTTGAGATTGAGGCTTCAGGTGAGTTGGGGATTGTGACTGGGAGAGGGAGGGTGAGCAGGTATCCAGTTAGGAGTTACTGGGGGGGGGTTTGCAGGCAACAGGGTGAGTAAGGGTGTTTATTTGAGGGCCCCCCCACACAAGGCTGTTCAGAAGCCTAGCAGAGGCATTGCCATGTCTTAGAGCACACAAGGTCATCCAGTGCACTCACAGGAATGCCATTTAACTTTGCCTTTCTCTAACCCAGGTGCCACCCCTAATGAAGGCCACAGCCTTGGAATCAGGATGAAGCTGGAGCCTGAGGGAGCCAGGCACACTCAGGAAAGGGGAAGTAGCTGACTGCCTGGGATTTGGCCCACATAACTCTTGACTCACACTTTGGTTTTGGTTTTCTTTATTGTAGCTGACCAGAGACTAACAGGTGATCACGGGGCCCTCCGAGGCAGACTGATTTCAGGTGCAACGTGGATGCACATCCCCGAGCATCCAAAAGCTAAGTTGAGGGCCACGGCCTGGAGATGGGCGAGTAGCAGGTTGGGAATCCCTGGGGCAGATTTAAAAATTGGCAGTGGGAAAAGCAATCTTCTGCAAGGGCCTCTTAGGACGGCTAAAGGGAGAGGCTCTGCTTTTGATGGCAGCTTTCAGGCGGGCAGTGCAGAACAGCTCTGGTCTGTGTCGTGTTGTCCGGTGTGCCATGTTCCCTAGTGTGTCTTTTGGGTCCCTTTTGCCTTCCCACCTCAATCCCCTCAGCACAAGCATGATGTGTCGTGTTTCATGTCCCCCTGTTTGTCACGTTCTGTGTCACGGGTGTGTGCACACATTTGTGCTGGAGCTGTTCTGCCCTGCCGCATGGCCTGCTGCCGTAGTAAAAATTCCAGAAGTAGAAATTTTGACGCAGAAATATTTAATCAAATATAAAAAAATATGAATAAAAAGATATAAAAATTATGAAAAACTACTCGCATCAGATCTAATATAGAATATAAATTTAGTTTTAAATTGACATTGGTAAAGATAAATGTGTAAGTAAGCAATATACATTAAATATACATTATAAATACAAATATGAATATAAAAATTGAACATTAGGATAAAACCTATTTAAATTTTGTTTAAAATAAAGGGTTGGGGTCTTTTTTAGTCGTATTGTGTTAGAGGCAGGGTTTTTATTTTAAATAATATGAGTGTAGATATTATTGTCATATATTTCTAAATATTGAGATATACAAACAAGATATAAATATATATAAACACAAAATACAAAGAAACACAAATAACAGGAAGAGATGTAATGAAGAATACAAATAACAGTATACATAAGTATACATTTTAAATGTACATGTGAATATGGACCTGAAAAATAGAATTTTAAAAAATATTTAAATACACTTTAGAAAAAAGGGGTTCTTTTTGGCTTTAATTTGGATGGAGGTAAAGGTTTTATTTTAAATCATCCAAGTGTTACAGAAGTAAAAATCGTAACAGAAATATATACTTACTATGTAAAAATATGTATAAAAATACAAAAATACGTTTAAGTTTTAGGGATATATGCAATATGGAATAGAAATGTATTTATAAAAAGAAATGTATAAATGGACAGTGTACATCAATATACATTGTAAATAGAAATGTGAATGTTAATATGAAAAAATATTTAAAAAAAACTTAAATATTTTTAAAATAAATTGATGTCTTTTTGTGTTTTTTTTTTTTTTTTTTTTTCTTGTGTAGTGTTTTTGTTTTGTCTTTTATCCTATTAGATTAGAGGCAGATGGTTTTTTTTCCCTCTTCCCGGTTGTTTTGGGGCATTTATTTCAGAGCAGTTTTCGGCAGGGGTCGCCCCTGTTCTTTATTGCCGCCTTCGCTTCTGCAGCCCCGAGGCGCGCTGCGCCCCCGGCTGGGGCGGGCGGCAGTGCTGCCGCCTTGTGGGCAGAGCGTGGTACTGCAGCCGTGCACCGAGAGGCCGCCAGCTTGGGAGTGGCGCGTGGCTGATGTCACGGAGTTTTGGTTGACCTTCTCAAGATGGCGGCGAAAAGGGCGGGGAAGTGGAGGACTGGGTGGGTGTAGCTGGACTGCCTGCACGGAATACCGACGTCATTGCGGCCCCGACGGATTTTTTTGTGGCGTTTCATGTGTACTCAAGACATGCTGTGGGCTCAGGGGCGCCGCGGGCAAGCGTATTTTGGCGGGTTTGTTACAGGCATCTGGGTAAATGCCTCGCTGTGCTGGGGTCCTCTCGCGTCCACTTTCCTGCCCTGAGGCAGCCGAGCCGGGCTGAATTGTTCCGAAGAGCCGAGTGTGGCCAGAAACAGCCTACTTGAACCGAAGAGCCGAGCGTGGCCGGAAACAGCCAACTTGAACCGAAGAGCCGAGCGTGGCCGGAAACAGCCAACTTGAACCGAAGAGCCCAGTGCAGCCGGAAATAGCCGAGTTTACACGAAGAGCCGATGATAGACGACTGGAACCGATAGCAGACTGTAGCCGACTTGAGCCGCATTTAGACAACGTGCCGAATACGACCGAATTTAGCCGAAGAGCTGAACTGAAACGAGTTTAGACCAAGAGCCGAACCAAGCCGCATTCAGCCGAGTTTAAACAGAACTGAATGACGGCGAAGTGCTGTGCCTGCAGTGCGCCGGTGCAGACGGCAGGGGGCGCTGTATAAAGTATAAAATATCAACTATCGATAAGAAGGGATAAAAGCTCTCTGTCAAGTGCAGCAGTAGAAAATTTCAGGCTCCCAGGGAATGAATAGTTTTCTTTAGATCATTTTTGTTTAAGAGTTTTTTTTACTCCCAGGTAGCCTGAAAGTTACTACTGCTGCTTTTTTATTCTAAAGCTAGAAAGGAAAACCAAGATTAGAAATGCAGAGAGAGAAAGAGAGAGAGAGAGAGAGAAAGAAAGAAAGAAAGAAAGAAAGACAGACAAAAAAACCCAAAAACTAGAAGGGCAAGGAGAAACCTAGGAAAAAGAAAAACAAAAGAAAAAAAAACCAAAAAAAAAACCCACAGAAAAAAACCTCGGGATGGGCGAGGAAACCCCCCCCCCCCCCCCCCGAAAAATCCAAGATGGGCAAGAAAAATCCCAGAAATACCACAGAAAAAAAAACAGGAAAAAAACAAAATAAAGACAAAACCAAAAATACCCATAAAACAACATCAAGGGCAAGAAAAAAACGCAGAAGAAAACCTCAAGATGGGCATGAAAAAGCCCAGAAAAAAAAAAAAAAAACAAAAAAACAGAAAAATACGTAAGAAAGGCAGAGGAAAAAAAAAACACAGAAAAAAACCAAGAGGGGCAAGAAAAATCCCTGAAAACAGACCAGAGAAAAATCCCAAGATGGGTAAGAAAAAAAATCACAACAAAAAACCAAGATGGGGAAGAAAAAATCCAGAAAAGAAAAACCCAGGAAAAAAAAAAAAAAAAACCTGAAAAAAAAAACCCAAGGGGGCAAGGAAAAACCAGAAAAAACACCAAGATCGGCAAGAAGAATCCCAGAAAAAAAATGCTAAATGGACCAGAAAAAACCCCGGGAAAACCAGGAAAAAAAAAAACAGGGAAAAAAACAAGAAAAAAAACCCCAAGATGGGCAAGAAAAAACCCAGAAAACACCCACAGAAAACCAAGGAAAAAACCCCAAGATGGGCGAGAAAACTCCCAGGAAAAAAAAACAAGATAGCCCAGAGAAAAACCTTAAAAAACCAAGAAAAAAAAAAAAAACAGAAAAAAAAACTGGAAAAAAACCCAAGGATGGGCAAGAGCAATCCAGGAAAAAACTCAGAAAAAATCCCCCAAGATGGGCAAG
Source organism: Melospiza melodia melodia (assembly GCF_035770615.1). Lineage (NCBI taxonomy): Eukaryota > Metazoa > Chordata > Aves > Passeriformes > Passerellidae > Melospiza > Melospiza melodia. Next base: position 85,972 of record NW_026948523.1, read on the forward strand.
AAGCAATCTGGAAATAACCCCCCAAGACTGGCAAGAAAAAAAAACAGAAAAAACGCCAAGATGGGCAAGAAAAAACTGTCGTAAAAGGTGCCGTAAAGCGCGACTGTCGTAAAAGGTGCCGTAAAGCGCGACTGTCGTAAAGAGTGCCGTAAAGCGCGACTGTCGTAAAAGGTGCCGTAAAGCGCGACTGTCGTAAAAGGTACCGTAAAGCGCGACTGTCGTAAAGACTGCCGTAAAGCGCGACTGTCGTAAAGGGTGCCGTAAAGCAAAGCTGTCGCAAAGACTGCTGTGAAGCGCGACTGTCGCAAAAGGTGCCGTAAAGCGCGACTGTCGCAAAAGGTGCCGTAAAGCGCGACTGTCGCAAAAGGTGCCGTAAAGCGCGGCTGTCGTAAATACGGCCGTAAAGCGCGACTGCCGTAAATACGGCCGTAAAGCGCGACTGTCGTAAATACGGCCGTAAAGCGCGACTGCCGTAAATACGGCCGTAAAGCGCGACTGCCGTAAATACGGCCGTAAAGCGCGACTGTCGTAAATACGGCCGTAAATCGCGACTGTCGTAAAAGGTGCCGTAAAGCGCGACTGTCGTAAATACGGCCGTAAATCGCGACTGTCGTAAAAGGTGCCGTAAAGCGCGACTGCCGTAAATACGGCCGTAAAGCGCGACTGCCGTAAATACGGCCGTAAAGCGCGACTGTCGTAAATACGGCCGTAAAGCGCGACTGCCGTAAATACGGCCGTAAAGCGCGACTGCCGTAAATACGGCCGTAAAGCGCGACTGCCGTAAATACGGCCGTAAAGCGCGACTGTCGTAAAAGGTGCCGTAAAGCGCGGCTGTCGAAAATACGGCCGTAAAGCGCGACTGTCGTAAATACGGCCGTAAAGCGCGACTGCCGTAAATACGGCCGTAAAGCGCGACTGTCGTAAATACGGCCGTAAATCGCGACTGTCGTAAAAGGTGCCGTAAAGCGCGACTGTCGTAAAAGGTGCCGTAAATCGCGACTGTCGTAAATACGGCCGTAAATCGCGACTGTCGTAAATACGGCCCTAAAGCGCGACTGTCGTAAATACGGCCGTAAATCGCGACTGTCGTAAATACGGCCGTAAAGCGCGACTGTCGTAAATACGGCCGTAAAGCGCGACTGCCGTAAATACGGCCGTAAAGCGCGACTGTCGTAAATACGGCCGTAAAGCGCGACTGCCGTAAATACGGCCGTAAAGCGCGACTGTCGTAAATACGGCCGTAAAGCGCGACTGTCGTAAAAGGTGCCGTAAAGCGCGACTGTCGTAAAAGGTGCCGTAAAGCGCGACTGTCGTAAATACGGCCGTAAAGCGCGACTGTCGTAAAAGGTGCCGTAAAGCGCGACTGTCGTAAATACGGCCGTAAAGAAAAAACCAGGAGGGCACGGAGTAACCTAGGGGGTAAAAAAAGAAAAAGAAAAGAAAGAAAATGCAACAAAAAACAAACCCACAGAAAAAACCTCGAGATGGGCGAGAAAACCGCCCCCCCCCCCGAAAAAAACCCCAAGATGGGTAAGAAAAATCCCAGAAATACCTCAGGAAAAAAAAAAAAAAACAGGAAAAATAACCCCAAAACCAAACAACCAAAAATCCCAAACAACAACAACAACAAAATGGGTAAGAAAACAAAGCAGAAGAAAACCCCAAGATGGGCAAGGAAAAGCCCACAATAGAACCCCGAGATGGGCGAGAAAAATCCCAGAAAAAAAAAAATACGGACAAAAACCCTAAGAAAAACCCAGAAAAAAAAACCAGAAAAGAACCCAAGATGGGCAAGAAAAATCCCCTGAAACTGACCAGGGAAAAACCCCAAGATGGGCAAGAAATAAAATCAGAACAAAATACTAAGATGGGGAAGAAAAATCCAGGAAAAAAAAAAAAAAAACCAAAATGGCAAAGAAAAACCCAGAAAAAAAAATAAACAGAAAAAAAAAATCCCAAGGGGCAAGGAAAAACCAGAAAAAACACCAAAATGGGCAAGAAGAAACAAAGAAAAAACTCCAAGAAATGCCAGAAAAAAATCAAGGAAAAAGGGAGTAAAAGCCCCAAGAAACAAGGCAAGAAAGAGTGGCAATAAAGGCCACAAAAACTCAAGACAAAAAAAACCAAAAACAAGATATGCCAGAAAAGGTACGAAAATGGTTCTGCCAGGTGCGATCAAGGTGAGCGGGTTCAGATTCAGGTCCAGGAGATGAACAAGTGTCAGATTAGCTTGGGGCACTGCTGTGCAATGCAGCTGTGACAGGATTTATGTTTAAATATAGTTTAAATAAATTGGGGATTGTTTGGCTTTTATTGGGGTATAGGCTGGAGATTTCATAAAAAATATAAAACTAGAAATCCAAATATATCATATATATGTCAATATCAATAAATATTTAATATATATAGATATAAGTAAAAGAAATCTATTGTGTCAAAAGAATATATCTATTATTATATAAAAAGGTATTCTCTCCAATATATATAATACCTATAAATATAACAAATGGAAATTACAAATATAGATGTGAATAGAATTATGACAAACAAAATTATTTTTAAAATTTTAAATGTGTTTTAAAGAAAGGGGTGTCTTTGCTTTTTATTTCATTAGAGGCAGAGGTTTTATTTTAAATAATGTAAGTACTATAGAAATGTAAACCGACATACAGAAATATATAATAAATATATAGAGATATAAAGATATAATACCAAACTATGAATAGAAATAGAAATAGAAATCTATGTAAGTAACATAAAGAGATGCAATATATAATATAATTTTTATTATACAGTAATATAAATTCTAAATATACATGCAAATATAAATATGAAAAATATATGATGGGGGGCTCGGAGCAACCCAGGTGCGAGTGTGAGGATGATGGGGGCTCAGAGCAGCCCAGGTGTGAGTGTGAGGATGATGAGGGGCCGGCTCCTGCCGGGGCGAGGCTTTGCCTCAGCTCCCTTTTGCATGGAGCTGCTGAGTGAAGGGGTTTATGGGGCGCTCCCGGCGCTGTCTCATGGAAGGACTGCGGGAGCTTCCCACAGGGTCGGGGAAACGCCTGGATCCGCGCTTGGGTACGTGGAGCATCGCTTAAAGGAGGTGCCGAGGGATGAATCTTTGTGGCGGGGAGCAGCAGCCGAACAGGTGAGCCCGTGTGGGTTTGGAGCGGGGACTTTTCTCCTTCCCCTTTGCAATTTCATCTTGCCAGTCCCTCCCCGGTTCCCCAGGAACAAAAGTGGAGCTTATGAAGACAAAAGGAATTACGGAGAAGGAAGCAGCTCCTCTTCTCTTATTGTCTGTGTTTGAACTGAGGGGATCCCTCTTCACTTGTGGTTTTAAGGGTGTTGATTGCAGGAAAAGCTGCCTTTTCCAGGCTGTTAGGGGTATCCCGGGGGTGACAGGGAATCCCTGCGTTCTATTTTAAGGGGAATGGGAAAAGTATTCTTGTGGTATTATGGGTTTGATTTGAAGGCAGCCCACCCCATTTTCATCACCCTAGGGTTTAAATGGAGGGGGCAGCCCTGGTGTCCCTCCTTTTCAAGGGTTTGAAATCGCCCTTTCCCATCAGTCGAAGGCTTTCATTTGAGGAGCACCCCTTCTTTTCTGCTCTCCTAGGGGGTGAAATTGGAGGGGAGAACACATTTCTTTGCCCTTGTTGAAGTGAGGTGAGCCCCGCCTGCGGCGTAGGTTTCGGGGTTGGCTTGCGGGAAGCCGCAGCTCCGGCAGCGTTTGCAGGGCTGCAATGGGGCTGTGCCGCTGCATTGGAGGGCGCTCCTCGTGCCCGCGGCCCGGCCCGGAACGTTCCCGGCCCGGAACGTTCCCGGCCCGGAACGTTCCCGCTCGGGAGTGCTGCTGGCACGGCCCGAGCAGCTGCCGGGGCGCACGGGGTTTTGGCGTGGCCAGGGCGGCAGTGGCGGAGCCGCGCCGGTGCGAGCCATGCGGAGCCGAGCGGAGCCAGGCCGGGCCGGCCAAGGGCGGCAGAGGCGGCGCGGGCGCTGCTGCACCGGCCCGGGCGGTGCTGGCCGCTCCGTCCGCTCCAGGCGCGGGGCTCGGGCGCCGCCGGTAGCCCCGGGCCCGGTACCGGCCCCGCCGGGCAGGGGCAGCGGGCGGGGCTCCCCGGGACGGCGCCGGCCCCGCGTGCCGGAGCGGCCGCCGCAGGAGCCGCTTTCCTGCCGGGAGCCGCGCTCCGTCCGGGGCCGGCAGCGAGCGCGGGGTTCGGCCGCTCATAGTTCGGCGGTGCCGTGGCTCGGAGGCGCTTTGGAGGCGTTGATTGCATCGCTGTGTTCGGTTTGCAGCGGGTGTACGCTAAGGGTTACGGTGTTCTTCCTGAGTGGTACGGTTCTCGGTGCCGGTAGGGATGATAAAGGTTTGTTTTGGATTGAGTTTTGTAGTCGGAGTTTTTTTTTTTTTCCCGGGGTATTATGTTTAGAAGGGCGTGCAATGATTTTTACGGGTCATAGCGTGAAGCAGCGGTTCGGATTTTAATTCTGTTGTGGTGGCTTTTATTAGCGTGAGTCTGTAGTGTTTGTTTTGGAGGGCTTGAGGTAGCGTCGTGTCGTTCATAGCAGCGGGTTTTTAATCTTTATAATTGCATGTGTGTTTATCGTCTTCCAGGGCTTTTATTTGGTTGGTTTATTTGATTGTAGTGTATGTTTTATGGTTACGGGTAATTTGGGGGACATTGTTTATGGTTACGTTTGTCTTTAGTCTTTGTGTTTGTTTCTAGGTGGTATTTTTATTTTGATAGCTTGAGGCACTATGGGTTTATTCAGTTGGGAATAATTTTTTTGTTGCAGTTTTAAGTTTATCTGGTTTTTGGTATTATTCTTGTTGGTTTCTTTATTTTCTTTTTTTTTGTTGTTGTTGTTGTTGTCTTTTAATTTTTTTGAGTATTGTTTATCAGGGTTTATTTTGGGAACATGGGTATTTATATGGTGGTTTTTAAAACTATTTATTTATTTGGGTAGTTAATTTCTTAGTTTTTAGTGGTTAAGATGTTTTTCCATTTTGTTAATTAGTTCAGGTTTTAAAGTTACTTTTACAGAGGATTGTTTATTCGTTAAGTTAGCGTAGAGGTAGAATTTTGTTGGTTTTTTCTTTTTTAGTAATGTCGTTCAGGGTGAGCGGCACTGGCTTGAGTTGAGTAGATTGGTTTGACTTTTTTTTAGTACTTTTTGTAATTTGCTGTGTGTGTTTCTATAGGATTTTCTTTTATTTTGGTTCCATTTTTCTGTCGTGATGAGAATTGTTATTGAAAAGAGTGTTCTTGGTTTTTTCGCTGACACTTGTTTGGCTGTTGGAGGTATCTTGATGTTTTTGGAAGATATTGGTGAGAATTTGATGCTGTTTGTTTTGTCATTTCATTTAGGAATTGGATTTTAAATATGCAATTATGACTCTAACTATAGTGAAACAAAAGAAATAGATGTGTAGCAATGGGAATGAGCCAATTTTATTTTTATATATTCGGTCAATTTTTAAAATTTAACATGTAACATAAGTCATTATATGTTACAATAAGTTACTCTAATTTTAATAGAGTATTGTGTATGTTTATAGATATATGAATAGAGAATATAAATGTAAATACAAGCCAAGCAAAAATACAAATATATAAATGTATTGCAACTATATGCAGATCTATAAAAACTTATTAATAAATTGTAAATGTAAAATAACATAAATTGATACAATATATAATACACGTAATACTGCATATATTTTATGAAAAATATTATAGGAAATGGATATAAAATAGATATAAATGCGGGTGTGATATATCTATCTACTTATATCTATCATTTGTTGTATATTATGATAAATATAAATATAAAAAAAATTTAGGTAGTTTAAAATAATGGATGGTTTTGTTTTTTCTTTGCCAAAGCAGGGGTTTTAGTGTAAAAATTACAAATACAAATAATATAAAGGTAGAAATATAAGTATAGAAATATATCATAAACACATTAAAGATTTATATAAAAATTAGAAATATAAGGAAAAATAAGTTGTAGCAGTAGATATGGTAAATAATTTAAAAAATAATTCCCGTATATTTTTTGAATAAGGTGCCTATTATATGTAGTTATTAATATAATGCATCAACATAAACTATAAATATATATAAAATATCAACTATCTATAAGAAGGAATAAAAGCTCTGTGTCACATGCAGCAGTAGAAAATTTCAGGCTCCCAGGGAATAAATCGTTTTCTTTAAAGCATTTTCGTTTTGGAGTTTTATTTTTACTCCCGGGTAGCCTGAAAGTTTCTACTGCTGCTTTTTTATTCTGAAGGTGGAAAGGTAAACCAAGATCAGAAATAGAAGAAAGGCAAAGGGAAGGGAAGGAAAGGAAAGGAAATGAAAGGAAGCAGGAGAGCAAGGGGGAAGGGAAGTGGTGAAAAAAAAAACAGAGTGAAAAAAGTAAAAAGAGTTGGAGGAAAAAAGAGAGGGCATCCGGGAGGAGCGGTGCTGCCTCAGGTCCTTCCCCGCCCTGGGGCGAAGGACCCGTTTGATGCCCAGGAGGGACTGCAGCTCCCGGTGGCGGGGGACGGAGCCGTGGCTGTCAGCCCGAGACTACAACTCCCGGCAGGCCCTGTTGCCGGCGCGGCGTGTGACGCAGCGGCTGACGCGGCACGTGAGTGGCTGCCAGCCCGAGACTCCAACTCCCGGCAGGCCCTGCTGCCGGCGCGGCGTGTGACGCAACGGCCGACGCGGCCCGGCATTTTTCTCTAAATCGGCAGTAAATACAGCTGAGTAAAATTAGCTTGGTTTTCTTCCTTCTTTTGTAACTGAACTGTTTTTATTAAAAATTCTATTTGAATATGTAGAAAAAGTGGGGATGTCCTGTAATATATCGTAGCTTTTCTTGTTTACAGGGTGCTCAGAAAGCATGCGTCCCTTAGAGTCCCACAGAAAGGTTCTCAGTGCGCTCTCTATCAAGGTATGTATTTACAAATAAGTGATCCCTTTAGATATTTGCCTGTGTACCTTTTCCTGTAATTCAGAGCTTGCGTTCTGTGGGTTGTATGATAAAGCTGTAAAACATGTAAGAATGGTTTTGCAAGTCTGAATCGTTGAAGGCAGCAATAAGTGGATTTAGAGCCTGTTCTTGAGCAGACAAAGGGAAAAAGTGTGACTCTGATGCTGAACTTGTCATTTTTCATTTGACTTGTCTTGAATGATTTAGGAATAGAGAGAACTAGAAAAAGAGAGAAATAGAATCGATTATTGAGCAGTCCTCAAATGCTCACCATAATTCAGTGTAGAGCCAAAGGGAAGGGTGATGGAACAGAGCTCTGTGCTTTGGAAGGAAATAAATTTAAACCTGATCTCCGCACAGAGTCTCACTAACTTCTGTGGTTTTAAAATACAAAATACGTTTAGGAAGTGTTGGAAGTTAGTATTTTGGGAAAGAAACGGCAGTTCCACAGAACATTCCATTTCACAGAGGCTCTAGGAAGGATTCATGTTGTAACTGCTGTCACTGCAATCAGTTGGTGGTTCAGCCTTGAAACGTGCACTTGGCCTTCTATAAAGCGCTGTTTTGTTTGCCTTTCATTGCTATGAGTCTTGATAAATTGGAGAAGAGCCCAAGAGAAATTTTTCATCCCTTGATATAAAAGGTAGGAAGTGACTTTTTTTGGTTTGGTTCTTTTTCTTTATTATTTCCTGGAAATAAAAGTAATTAAGTATAGGTACTACTGGTTTGTTTCTTCCAGTAGCAGATGATAACAATAGCAGTAGTAATAGTAAAAATAATAATAGAAATAATAATAATAGCAATGTAATACTACCTAAACTGTCTTTATCCATTGGACTGGCCATTTCAAATCAAAACTTCTAAACACAAATCAAACCATCATCCTTGTAGAATCTTTCACAGCAGCGGGCTAAAGATCCTGGTTTTGTTGACAGGATTTATTGGTTCTGGAAGAGCAAGAGGGAAGTACAAGCCTAACTACTTCTAGCTCACAGACCCGTCCAGTGAACCCAGCTTTGTGTTTTGGTGGGCTTTTGATGACTTTGAAATCAATTGCTCATTCCAGTAAAAAAAATTCATGTTTTTTTGAACGTGACAGCAGAAATAACTTTAAGCACCAACTTAATAATAATAGATCACCAGTTTAAGTTAAAAATTCATGCTATACTAACAAAGTTCAAAGGTAAATTATTACCTATTAGGAGATGGTATAAAGTGTATGTTCTAATGTGTAATGCAAAGATACATACATACCAGATAGTCCTTAGAGGAAACAAATTTTTATGACTGCTGTTTGATTGTTTACCATACGATATTTGGTTTTATTTCCCAGGGATCGGTGAATTTTAACTTTGGAGTCCTCTATGCTAAGGATGCTCAGCTTACAGATGATGAAATGTTCAGTAATGGTGAGTTTTTCACGTTCTCTTTAATTGCTGTGCTGATCTGAATAAGAAAAAAACAAAAGCAAGAGGGAAAAAAAAGGATGGTTTATTATTTTTTACGCTGTTATGTTTGTTTCCTCAGTATTTGCTGCAGCTCTGCTTACCCAAGCTTTGTGTTCCTTCTGTCCCACTGGGAGTTGCCCAGTTTGGTTGCATCTGGTGAAATTCACCCTGAGACCTTACACAACTAGCTCAAACTACGTGAGAGCCATTTGCAGTTCTCTCCAGACACCTGGAGAATGGGTGACGTTTCTGAGGGTCTGGCAAGTGTACTTCTATCAAAACTCAGTCTGTGAAGTTTCTGGGGAAAACCCTTCTGTGTCCTGAAGGGTTCAAACTCCTGTGAGGATCCATTTATCAGGTGCTCACCTGGATGGTTCCAGCTCTTAAAGTGAACACTTGTACTCTTACCCTGTAGTTTACATCTATTGTATTTTTGTTATTTTGCAAGATTTTTTGTCTTTGCAAAATATTGTGCATTTCACTCTTTGGAACCTCTCAGATGGTTCTTTGGTGCAGCACCACCCCATGGGACACTTGGCTGCTGTCCTGAAGGGGATGGTCACTAGAATTGTAAATTCTGGAGAGTTTATAAGTCTTCTGTCCCCAGGGAGGTACCATGCTTTGTTTACTTTTGTTCTGTTTGTTAGGCGCTGCTTCTCGTTGCAAGTATGAATTTCAAACTGCCCTGTTCTTATTTTAACTGTTTTCCTGGTTCTCTCCGTCCGACAGGGAAAGACTCTCATATCCTCGTCGTCGGGCTCGGTGCTGTCCAAGAAGATACAGAGACTAAAAAAATCATAAGCAGCAAAATATGACTGCAGGGAAAAGAAGCTGGAGAGAACAGAATGTGATATTGTTATCCTTACCCTGTATTAGAAACATCCGCTGTGCCTTGATGCTGGCAGCTGCCAGGGGCTTGTTAGCTCTTTGTAGGCAGGTGTAGGTGTTCACTTGTAGGTTTTTTCTCTGGACAAGTCAATTCAAACTTTGCTAAGCTTATATATGCAAATTACTCTCTAGCACAGTCCAGCATGACATTTTTGAATGTTGTAAAAATACCATGTTACTTGGAAATTGCTAATGATGAGAAGCTTTAGGGGAAAATAAGATGTCAGTGTTGGGAGATGTGAGAAGAATTTTGAGGGGATGTTAGACTGAAATAAAGCACACTTGAAGCTGGACTGGCATGCTGGCAGATCCCCTATTAAACAGTAGTGCTGAGATTAGCCTGGGGGTTGCCCATTGTTTCTGTAGAAATAAATGTTTTCTGGTCTTCAGAAGTAAGCTGCTTTGAAAAGCTGGAAGGCGCAGCATAGTGACAATCCGTGTGCTTCGCATTAAAAATAGATTTCAGAAGGGTCCTAGGCTTTTGTCTTTTCCTAGAAGTCGATGTAATCCTGTCGAGGAGTTTTTAATTCTGTGCTGCCATGTCATCAATCAGGGCCCTGTCGTACTAATCATCATACAGATGCAAAACAAAAAATCAGACCCCGTCCCAAGCACTTAGAGCCCAGAATACGATTTCCTCAGGCTGCCATTTGTGTGCCATCGGTACTCACCATGGAAGCGAGCTGGGGATTGTTGCACCCGTTGGGAACAAACCGCTTCTTGTCACACAGAAATGGAATTGGGACGACGCCTCGGCCAGCCCCTCTGTGCCATCGTCTCCTGAATCTGCAGCAGAGCAGTTCCAGTCCATCCGGGCACGTGCAATCCAGTTCCTGATGATCTGAGCACACGGAGCAGTGCTCAGCTGCTGTGGGGGGCTCAGGGAAGGCAGAGTGTGCATTGTCATCTTCCTGAACCTACAGACAAATCAAAGTGAGAAGCCACAGGGTGGAAATCAGTTGCATATATGCTAAACAAAACTTGCAGGTTGTTTTTAAGAATTGTTTTTGCTTGTTCTTTGTTGTGCTTCTGTGCTTAGAAAACCTCCCTTTAAAATCAGTTCAGTTCATCAGTTGAACCTTTGTTTGCAGACCCTCAGTGAGCAGAATTTGTTGCAGACTCAGTGCACGCTGTGCCGGCCTCCCGGGAGTGTGAGGAGCTCATGTGTGCTACTTTTTGCTTTAGGACGCTCTGAGGTATTTATTCCTTTTGGGATACGTGATGAGAATTCCCAAGAGAGGTAGTTATAAGGTATGACATTGGGAAAAAGCCTGTGTGGTTGGAATGTTGTTGCTGTCAAAAGTTAATTTTTCCTTCATTCTTAGCCAGTAGTTAGCTTTTTGCTTTATTTTTGTGGTATCAGTATTTTATTGTTTAAAAAATTCCTTCAAAATAACTTCAGTGGTCGCCCACCAGTACCTTGTTCAGATTTGCCTATTTGCTTGTAGCTGAAATGTTCACATCTTGATTATCATTCTATTTAAGAAACTGCTGCCCAGCCAACTAATAACTGAATATCCATCTGTCTAGGACACGGGGAGAGGATTTAGGTAATGTCTTTGTTTCCAGAAAAAAGTTCCAGTGTACTTTCTAAACAGAGGAGAAGGGGGTGAAGACTCTGGGCTCTGATGCCGTTGGGGCACCCCAAGGTCCCCAGGAGAGGGAGCCCCACTGCGGTGCAGGAGCAGGTGTGTTCTCATCTAATATTGAACAAATTATAAATATGAAAATTATAAACATGAAAATATTTTTAAAATACTTAAATAAAGCAGGTTTTCTTTATTGGTCAATAGGCAGGGTTTTGATTGTAAAAATTATAAATACAAATAATATAAAGGTAGAAATCTAAGTTTAGAAATATATAATAAATACATACAGATAAATATAAAAATTAAAAATATAAGAAAAAATTAGTTGTAGCAGTAGATATTATACATAATTTAAATACTAATTTAAATCTATTTTAAAATTGTATATATATATCATAATTAATGTAATACATCCAAAGAAACGATAAATTAAAATATGAATGTATAATTATACAAAGTATAAATAAAAAATATTTCAATATCCTTTAAAAGAAGGGGTTTTTTTATATATTTGGTTAGAGACGGGGTTTTTATTTGGAATAATGGAAGTATTATAGAAGTATAAAACTAAATATAGAATTATACAGTCAATATAGAAAGATATTTATAAAAACACGAGCGAACGACGCCTCCTTCGGCCGAATGGAATGAGCTCAGCCGAACCAAGGCGAGACCGGCCGAACCTGACGGCCTCGAGCGAACCGAGGCCAGGCTTGCGAGGCTGCCTGAACCGAGCCGAGCTCAGCCGAACCGAGCCCGCTGCTCTCGTGCGCGCTAATTAGCGCGAGTGCGGTCACAGCCTAATAAGCTCCTGTGCCACGCCGCGCTCCAGATCGTGTCCGTGGGATGGCCGGGCCGCCCGCGGGACGCGGCAGCAGGAGAGCCCCGAGCCGGGCGAGTTTAACGCGAGGCGCCGCCGCTTGCCCGCCCTCAGGGAGCCGAGCTCAGCCGAACGCGCAGAGAGCGGCTCCGAGTTCGGCCGAAGCGAGCCGGGCCGCGCCGAGCGCAGAGAGCGGCTCCGAGTTCGGCCGAAGCGAGCCGAGCCGCGCCGAGCGCAGAGAGCGGCTCCGAGTTCGGCCGAAGCGAGCCGAGCCGCACCGAGCGCACTGAGCGGCTCCGAGTTCGGCCGAAGCGAGGCGAGCCGAGGCGCGCCGAGCGCAGAGAGCGGCTCCGAGTTGGGCCGAAGCGAGCCGGGCCGCGCCGAGCGCACAGAGCGGTACCGAGTTCGGCCGAAGCGAGCCGAGGTGGCCCGAGCGCAGAGAGCGGCTCCGAGTTCGGCCGAAGCGAGCCGAGCCGCGCCGAGCGCACTGAGCGGCTCCGAGTTCGGCCGAAGCGAGCCGAGCTGTGCCGAAGGGTCGAGTCTGGCCGAATGCAGATGACAGTGGCCGAGTTTAGCCGATTACAGCCGAATTTAGCCGAGCAGCTGTGAGCCTTGAGGTGAGCGTGCATCGTTGCCGGCCTGGGATTGAGTGAAATGCACTAAGGAAACCAGCTTTGGGGAGGGAGGCAGGGAAATCCTCTCCTAACGTTTACCAATTCTTCCGTCAAACTCATCACGGCAGCACAGCGTGAAGACTGAAAGTGTAAGAAGATGTGGAGAGAAACAGAGAATCTGACAGGAGCATCGAACGCACAAGTGCACGAATTTTGCTTTTTTGCTTGGATGGAAACTCAGAAGTTGTAAGGAATTTGGGAAGCTTTTGTTCTAGCTAATAAAAGAAGTTAGTTTAAATTAAAAAAAAAAAAAAAGTGGTTTCTTTTTTCTTCACTATTATATTCTTTGCTGGTATATGGTGTGTTGTTTTATTTCTTGGTGTTATTAGCTCTGTGTAAATTGTTTTTTGAGTGAAGCTAACTTTGCATCGGTTGTTTTGTATTTGAGGTAGGATCAATTTCAATAGATTTCTTTCACAGACTTCTGATAGGTATTACTGGGATTTTGGTTTTGTTTACTGTATGCATAAACATAGAGATTTGGTAGGGCCAGCTGGGCTGCTGGAGTTTTGGGTGTGAATTTATTAGATGGCTTTTGTTAAACACAGAATAATTATAGAAGGTAACAGCAAATTACTCAATTACCCAATTTATCCAGCTATGTAACCTTACCACAAAGTTTTATATCTTGCCAGTTTTCTGTTCTTCTGCTCCAGGTAGTTGTTGCAAAAAAGAAAGTACTGCTATTCTTCTGAAGAACTTTCTTCTATGACAAGCCCTTTACTGCCCTTGAATGTGAGTCAGAGGAGCCAAACAGCTGCAGCTGCTCTGAGGGCTTGGTGGGATTGCCCCCTCCCTTTTCCTGGGTGCCATGGGAACGAGAGGCGGGGCACAATCAGGGGTTATTAACCCCAGCCGTGGCTGAGGGGCTTCATACCCTCTCTGGGATGTGCTGGGGCAAGAGCTCTCCTCATTTCAGGGAAGAGGCTCTTTCAGCTCATCTCAGCTTGTTTTCAGCAAGTGTTTCTGGGCATCTGAAGCACAGAGGCTTGGAAGATTCTGTGAAGAAAACAGCATAGAACACAGGGAATGTTTAGGTTTGTGATTTTGGGTTTTGTGTTTAGGGGTGGTAAAGTGCCTTTGTAATTTTTGGTTTTGCTCTGTTTTTTTTTTTTTTTTTGTTGTTGGATTTTTTTTTTGGTGGAAATTTTGGTTTCTTAGGTTTTCTTTTTGGGGTTTTTGGTTGGTTTTCGTTGCTTTCTTTGATTTTTTGGTGGTTTCTGTATTTTTTTTTTATTTTTTTGTGGGGATTTAGGTGTTTTGGGTTTTTTATTTTTGTTTTCTGATTTAGTTTTTTTTTTTTGTTTTGTTTTGTTTTGTTTTTTGGTTTTTTTGTTTTTTTTTTTTTTTTTTTTGTTAAATTGAGGAGTGAGACTCCCTGAAATTCCAAGCTGTGTCAAGCACAACAAATTCTCAGCAGATTCATCATGTCTTCAGAGGGATCTGCCCAGTGTCCAAGATGATGTTTGAGACTCAGGCTTCTGATGAGTTGAGGATTGTGACTGGGAGAGGGAGGGTGATCAGGTATCCAGTTAGGAGTTATTGTGGAAGGGGGGAGGTTTGCAGGCAGCAGGGTGAGAAAGGGTGTTTATTTGTTTATTTGAGGGCCCTCCCACACAAGGCTGTTCAGAAGCCTAGCAGAGGCATTCCCATACAGCACACAAGGTCAGCCACTGCACTCACAGCAATGCCATTTAACTTTGCCTTTCTCTTACCCAGGTGCCACCCCTAATGAAGGCCACAGCCTTGGAATCAGGATGAAGCTGGAGCCTGAGGCAGCCAGGCATACTCAGGAAAAAGCAAGTAGCTGCCTTGGTGGGATTTGGCCCACATAACTCTGGACTCACACTTTGGTTTTGGTTTTCTTTATTGTAGCTGACACCTGAGAGACACCAGCCCAGTGCCAGCAGGACCTTCCCAGGTGACGAGGTGGCCTTTCTATGCACCTGACACAGACTGACATCCCCTGATGTCTGAGAGATAAGTAGAGGGCTGTGACCCACAGAGGGGATGAAGGCATGGTGCTGGTTTGGGAACTACTGGGAGGGGTTTTTGAGTCCAATTTGGAGGTAGGGGGTGTTCATGAAGTGGCCCCTTAGGCCCCATAATAGCCATGTCTCACTTTTGATCACAGTGCTGAGGTGTGCAGGGCAGAGCAGTCCCGGTGTGTCTCGTGTCCTTTGTCTGTTGTGCATTATGTGTTGTTTGTGTATCCCATGTCTTTTACCTTAGGGGGGCCTGTCAGAAACCTTGGCATCATTGTTAGCATCTGTGATCTCTGCATTCCTTGGCCTGGCACCCAGGCCATAGAACTTTTGACTGGGGAGCTCAGACAGGCATCAGACTCTCTTCTCTCTTTGGAAGCATCCAGTCAGGTGTCTTGTCAGGTCTTGTTCTGAGCTGTCTGGACAGCTATGCCCCACCTGGATCCATTATGGTGGATTAGGACTTGTAAGAATGTGAGGGCAGGCAGAGGATTCTGACCATAGGATTCCTAGGCATCGATCTTTGCTGTTCTTGGAATAAATCATTCAGTTAGCATCTTCTTCCTCCAGGGTTCTCTGAGCCTCATCAGCTGACCGTCAGTTTGAACTCAGTCATCTCTCTTAGCATTCTCTCAGTCCTTGCAGCCATTTTCCTTGCCAAGAGATTTCTGTTCCTGTTGTGTCCCCGTTGTCTGTCCTGTCCTGTCCTGTCTGTCCTGTGTCACGGGTGTCAGCACACGTATGTGCCGGAGCTGCTCTGCCCTGCCGCACAGCCTGGTGCGATAGGAGAGGGCCCGGGGACTTGGAATGTGTAATGTGGGGTGTAGTTGGACTCTAGGTGGGATTTGTAGATGGACACAGGATATCTGGAGCTCCTCAGTTATCCTGCAACTGTTTGACTCTTGTCCTAATTTTTTCCTCAGGTTGAGATGGATTAAATCTGTGCCAGAGGGCCCCGTCCCGGGTGAGGGGATTGCCCCGAGCAGGTGAGGCCCCGTGTGTCTCTGCAGCAGAAGTGTGTATGGTGACTGTGTTACAGCACTGTTCTTTGTCTTTCTTTTTAGGAAATCAATCTGGATACCAGCAGCCAAGGTGAGCAGCGGAGAGAAGTGGTTGTTATTGCTCAGCTCTCAAGCACAACAATTTTTCAGAAGATTCATCGTGTCGCAAGAGAGATCTGCCCAGTGTCAAGGATGATGTTTGAGATTGAGGCTTCAGGTGATTCAGGATTGTGACTGGGAGAGGGAGGGTGATCAGGTATCCAGTTAGGAGTTCTTGGGAGGGGGTTTGCAGGCAGCAGGGTGAGAAAGGGTGTTTATTTGTTTATTTGAGGGCCCTCCCACACAAGGCTGTTCAGAAGCCTAGCAGAGGCATTCCCATGTCTTGCAGCACACAAGGTCATCCACTGCACTCACAGCAATGCCATTTAACTTTGCCTTTCTCTTACCCAGGTACCAACCCTAATGAAGGCCACAGCCTTGAAATCAGGATGAAGGTGGAGCCTGAGGGAGCCAGGCACGCTCAGGAAAGGGCAAGTAGCTGACTTGCAGGGATTTGGCCCACATAACTCTGGACTCACACTTTGGTTTTGGTTTTCTTTATTGTAGCTGACCAAGAGGCTCATAGGTGCTCACGAGGCCCTCCGAGGCAGACGCATTTCAGGTGCAAGGTGGATCCACATCGCCGATCATCCAAAAGATAAGTTGAGGGCCACGGCCTGGAGATGAGAGAATAGTGGGTTGGGAGTTCTTGGGGCAGATTTAGAAATTAGCAAAGGGAAAAGCATTCTTCTCCAAGTGCCTCTTAGGACAGCTAAAGGGAGAGGCTCTACTTTTGATGGCAGCTTTCAGGTGGGCAGTGCAGAACAGCTCCGGTGTGTGCCGTCTTCCCTAGTGTGTCTTTGGGGTCCCTTTTGCCCTCTTCCCTCGAGACCCTCACCACAAGCATGATGTGTCGTGTTTCATGTCCCCCTGTTTGTCACGTTCTGTGTCACGGGTGTCTGCAGGTATTTTTGCCGGAGCTGTTCTGCCCTGCTGCATGGCGTGCTTCAGTAGGACAAACCATGGGGAGTTGGAATTTGTGGCGTGGGCTGTACTTGGGCTCTAGCTGCTCTTCCTAGATTGACATAAGGTGTTCGCAGCTTTTGAGTTATCCTGGTGTTGTTTGACATATGTTCTAACTTTCTTTCAGGTGCAGCTGCATTCCATGTGTGGCAGAGGGTCAGGGTTAGGAGGTGCCGGGCCTTCTTAGGAGCACTGTGAGTAGCAGAATGGTGGGGTTTTGACCGATGCGGTGCCAAGGTCAGGCACTGATGTTTGGTTCTCTTTAATCCAGCTGTCTGAGAGACCCCAGCCCGGTGCCAGCAGGACCTTCCCAGGTGACGAGGTGGCCTTTCTTTGCACCTGACAGGGACCAGCATCCCCAGATGTCTGAGAGATAAGTAGAGGGCTGTGACCCACAGAGGAGATGAACGTGGGGTGCTGGGTCAGGACTCCCTGAGGTGGGGGTCTGAGTTGGCTCTGGCAATGAGGGTAGCCAAGATGTGGCCCTTAGGCCCCATAAAAGCAACGTCTCCCTTTTGATCACAGTGCTGAGGTGCGCAGCAGGGCAGAGCAGTCCCGGTGTGTCTCGTGTCACTTGTCTTTTGTGTATTGTGTGTTGTCTGGATATCTCATGTCTCTTATCTTAGCCCTGTGAGGAGCCTCTCAGAAACCTTTCCTAGCATCCGTGATCTCAGTGTTCCTCGCCCTGGCACCCATGCCATGGAACTTTTGACTGGGGAGCTCACACAGGCATCAGAAATGCATCTCTCTTTAGAAGCGTCCAGTCAGATGTCTTGTCATGTCTTGTTCTGAGCTGTATGGACAGCCATGCTGCGCAATGATCCATTATAGCAGACTAGGACTTGTAAGGTTGTGAGGTTAGGGAGAGGATTCTGACTGTAGGATTCCCGAGCCACCATCTTTGCAGTTTTTGGAATAAATCATTCCGTTTGCATCTTCTTCCTCCAGGGTTCTCTGAGCCTCATCAGCTGACCGTCAGCTTCAACTCTTCTTCTTTTGCGTTCTCTCAGTCCTTGCAGCCATTTTCCTTGCTAAGAGATTTCTGTTCCTGTTGTGTCCCCAGTGTTTGTCCTGTCCTGTCCTGTCTGTCCTGTGTCACGGGTGTCAGCACACGTATGTGCCGGAGCTGCTCTGCCCTGCCGCACAGCCTGGTGCGATAGGAGAAGTCCCAGGGACTTGGAATGTGTAATGTGGGGTGTAGTTGGACTCTAGGTGGGATTTGTAGATGGACACAGGATATCTGGAGCTCCTCAGCTATCCTGCAACTGTTTGACTCTTGTCCTAACTTTCTTTTCAGATTGAGATGGATTAAATCTGTGCCAGAGGGCCCCATCCCAGGTGAGGGGATTGCCCCAAGCAGGTGAGGCCCCATTTGTCTCTGCAGCAGAAGTGTGTATGGTGACTGTGTTACAGCACTGTTCTTTGTCTTTCTTTTAGGAAATCAATCTGGATACCAGCAGCCAAGGTGAGCAGCGGAGAGAAGTGGTTGTTATTGCTCAGCTCTCAAGCACAACAATTTTTCAGCAGATTCATTGTGTCCCAAGAGGGATCTTCCCAGTGTCAAGGATGATGTTTGAGATTGAGGCTTCAGGTGAGTTGGGGATTGTGACTGGGAGAGGGAGGGTGAGCAGGTATCCAGTTAGGAGTTATTGGGGGGGTTTTGCAGGCAGCAGGGTGAGTAAGGGTGTTTATTTGAGGCCCCCCCCCCACAAGGCTGTTCAGAAGCCTAGCAGAGGCATTGCCATGTCTTAGAGCACACAAGGTCATCCAGTGCACTCACAGGAATGCCATTTAACTTTGCCTTTCTCTAACCCAGGTGCCACCCCTAATGAAGGCCACAGCCTTGGAATCAGGATGAAGCTGGAGCCTGAGGGAGCCAGGCACGCTCAGGAAAGGGCAAGTAGCTGACTTGCAGGGATTTGGCCCACATAACTCTGGACTCATACTTTGGGTTTGGTTTTCTTTATTGCAGCTGACCGAGAGGCTCACAGGCCATCACGAGGCCCTCCAAGGCAGACTCATTTCAGGTGCAGCGTGGATTCTCATGACTGATCATCCAAAAGATAAGTCGGGGGCCACGGCCTGGAGATGGCGGAGTAGCAGGTTGGGAATCCCTGGGACAGATTTACAAATGAGCAGAGGGGAAAGCAATCTCTTCTGCAAGGGCCTCTTAGGACAGCTGAAGGGAGAGGCTCTGCTTTTGATGGCAGCTTTCAGGCGGGCAGTGCAGAACAGCTCTGGTGTGTGTCGTGTTCCCTGGTGTGTCTTTGGGATCCCTTTTGCCTTTTCCCCTCGAGGCCCTCACCACAAGCATGATGTGTCGTGTTTCATGTCCCCCTGTTTGTCACGTTCTGTGTCACGGGTGTCTGCAGGTATTTTTGCCGGAGCTGTTCTGCCCTGCCGCATGGCGTGCTTCAGTAGGACAAACCATGGGGAGTTGGAATTTGTGGCGTGGGCTGTACTTGGGCTCTAGATGCTGTTCCTAGATTGACATAGGGCGTTTGAAGCTTGTGAGTTATTGTGGAGGTGTTTGACATATGTTCTAACTTTCTTTCAGGTGTGCATGCAGAGGGTCAGGGTTAGGAGGTGCCGGGCCTTCTTAGGAGCACTGTGAGTAGCAGAGTGGTGGGGTTTTGACCGATGCGGTGCCAAGGTCAGGCACTGATGTTTGGTTCTCTTTAATCCAGCTGTCTGAGAGACCCCAGCCCGGTGCCAGCAGGACCTTCCCAGGTGACGAGGTGGCCTTCCTTCACACCTGACAGGGACCAGCATCCCCAGATGTCTGAGAGATAAGTAGAGGGCTGTGACCCACAGAGGGGATGAACGTGGGGTGCTGGGTCAGGACTCCCTGAGTTGGGGGTCTGAGTTGGCTCTGGCAATGAGGGTAGCCAAGATGTTGCCCCTTAGGCCCTATAAAAGCAAAGTCTCCCTTTTGATCACAGTGCTGAGGTGCGCAGCAGGGCAGAGCAGTCCCGGTGTGTCTCGTGTCACTTGTCTTTTGTGTATTGTGTGTTGTCTGGATATCTCATGTCTCTTATCTTAGCCCTGTGAGGGGCCTCTCAGAAACCTTTCCTAGTATCCGTGATCTCAGTGTTCCTCGCCCTGGCACCCGTGCCATAGAACTTTTGACTGGGGAGCTCACACAGGCATCAGAAATGCATCTCTCTTTAGAAGCATCCAGTCAGATGTCTTGTCAGGTCTTGTTCTGAGCTGTACGGACAGCCATGCTGTGCAATGATCCATTATAGCAGACTGGGACTTGTAAGGATGTGATGTTAGGGAGAGGATTCTGACTGTAGGATTCTCGAGCATCCATCTTTGCAGTTTTTGGAATAAATCATTCCGTTTGCATCTTCTTCCTCCAGGGTTCTCTGAGCCTCATCAGCTCGCCATCATCTTCAACTCTTCTTCTTTTGCGTTCTCTCAGTCCTTGCAGCCATTTTCCTTGCTAAGAGATTTCTGTTCCTGTTGTGTCCCCGGTGTTTGTCATGTCTTGTGTGTCCTGTGTCACGGGTGTCTGCACGCATTTGGGACGGGGCTGCTCTGCCCTGCCGCATAGCCAGCTGCAATAGGAGAGGGCCCGGGGACCTGGAATGTGTAATGTGGGGTGTAGTTGGACTCTAGATGGGATTTGTAGATGGACTCATCATATCTGGAGCTCATCAGTTATCCTGCAACAGTTTGACTCTTGTCCTAACTTTCTTTTCAGATTGAGATGGATTAAATCTGTGCCAGAGGGCCCCATCCCAGGTGAGGGGATTGCCCCAAGCAGGTGAGGCCCCATTTGTCTCTGCAGCAGAAGTGTGTATGGTGACTGTGTTACAGCACTGTTCTTTGTCTTTCTTTTAGGAAGTCAATCTGGATACCAGCAGCCAAGGTGAGCAGCGGAGAGAAGTGGTTGTTATTGCTCAGCTCTCAAGCACAACAATTTTTCAGCAGATTCATTGTGTCCCAAGAGGGATCTTCCCAGTGTCAAGGATGATGTTTGAGATTGAGGCTTCAGGTGAGTTGGGGATTGTGACTGGGAGAGGGAGGGTGAGCAGGTATCCAGTTAGGAGTTACTGGGGGGGGGTTTGCAGGCAGCAGGGTGAGTAAGGGTGTTTATTTGAGGGCCCCCCCACACAAGGCTGTTCAGAAGCCTAGCAGAGGCATTGCCATGTCTTAGAGCACACAAGGTCATCCAGTGCACTCACAGGAATGCCATTTAACTTTGCCTTTCTCTAACCCAGGTGCCACCCCTAATGAAGGCCACAGCCTTGGAATCAGGATGAAGCTGGAGCCTGAGGGAGCCAGGCACACTCAGGAAAGGGGAAGTAGCTGACTGCCTGGGATTTGGCCCACATAACTCTTGACTCACACTTTGGTTTTGGTTTTCTTTATTGTAGCTGACCAGAGACTAACAGGTGATCACGGGGCCCTCCGAGGCAGACTGATTTCAGGTGCAACGTGGATGCACATCCCCGAGCATCCAAAAGCTAAGTTGAGGGCCACGGCCTGGAGATGGGCGAGTAGCAGGTTGGGAATCCCTGGGGCAGATTTAAAAATTGGCAGTGGGAAAAGCAATCTTCTGCAAGGGCCTCTTAGGACGGCTAAAGGGAGAGGCTCTGCTTTTGATGGCAGCTTTCAGGCGGGCAGTGCAGAACAGCTCTGGTCTGTGTCGTGTTGTCCGGTGTGCCATGTTCCCTAGTGTGTCTTTTGGGTCCCTTTTGCCTTCCCACCTCAATCCCCTCAGCACAAGCATGATGTGTCGTGTTTCATGTCCCCCTGTTTGTCACGTTCTGTGTCACGGGTGTGTGCACACATTTGTGCTGGAGCTGTTCTGCCCTGCCGCATGGCCTGCTGCCGTAGTAAAAATTCCAGAAGTAGAAATTTTGACGCAGAAATATTTAATCAAATATAAAAAAATATGAATAAAAAGATATAAAAATTATGAAAAACTACTCGCATCAGATCTAATATAGAATATAAATTTAGTTTTAAATTGACATTGGTAAAGATAAATGTGTAAGTAAGCAATATACATTAAATATACATTATAAATACAAATATGAATATAAAAATTGAACATTAGGATAAAACCTATTTAAATTTTGTTTAAAATAAAGGGTTGGGGTCTTTTTTAGTCGTATTGTGTTAGAGGCAGGGTTTTTATTTTAAATAATATGAGTGTAGATATTATTGTCATATATTTCTAAATATTGAGATATACAAACAAGATATAAATATATATAAACACAAAATACAAAGAAACACAAATAACAGGAAGAGATGTAATGAAGAATACAAATAACAGTATACATAAGTATACATTTTAAATGTACATGTGAATATGGACCTGAAAAATAGAATTTTAAAAAATATTTAAATACACTTTAGAAAAAAGGGGTTCTTTTTGGCTTTAATTTGGATGGAGGTAAAGGTTTTATTTTAAATCATCCAAGTGTTACAGAAGTAAAAATCGTAACAGAAATATATACTTACTATGTAAAAATATGTATAAAAATACAAAAATACGTTTAAGTTTTAGGGATATATGCAATATGGAATAGAAATGTATTTATAAAAAGAAATGTATAAATGGACAGTGTACATCAATATACATTGTAAATAGAAATGTGAATGTTAATATGAAAAAATATTTAAAAAAAACTTAAATATTTTTAAAATAAATTGATGTCTTTTTGTGTTTTTTTTTTTTTTTTTTTTCTTGTGTAGTGTTTTTGTTTTGTCTTTTATCCTATTAGATTAGAGGCAGATGGTTTTTTTTCCCTCTTCCCGGTTGTTTTGGGGCATTTATTTCAGAGCAGTTTTCGGCAGGGGTCGCCCCTGTTCTTTATTGCCGCCTTCGCTTCTGCAGCCCCGAGGCGCGCTGCGCCCCCGGCTGGGGCGGGCGGCAGTGCTGCCGCCTTGTGGGCAGAGCGTGGTACTGCAGCCGTGCACCGAGAGGCCGCCAGCTTGGGAGTGGCGCGTGGCTGATGTCACGGAGTTTTGGTTGACCTTCTCAAGATGGCGGCGAAAAGGGCGGGGAAGTGGAGGACTGGGTGGGTGTAGCTGGACTGCCTGCACGGAATACCGACGTCATTGCGGCCCCGACGGATTTTTTTGTGGCGTTTCATGTGTACTCAAGACATGCTGTGGGCTCAGGGGCGCCGCGGGCAAGCGTATTTTGGCGGGTTTGTTACAGGCATCTGGGTAAATGCCTCGCTGTGCTGGGGTCCTCTCGCGTCCACTTTCCTGCCCTGAGGCAGCCGAGCCGGGCTGAATTGTTCCGAAGAGCCGAGTGTGGCCAGAAACAGCCTACTTGAACCGAAGAGCCGAGCGTGGCCGGAAACAGCCTACTTGAACCGAAGAGCCGAGCGTGGCCGGAAACAGCCAACTTGAACCGAAGAGCCGAGCGTGGCCGGAAACAGCCAACTTGAACCGAAGAGCCCAGTGCAGCCGGAAATAGCCGAGTTTACACGAAGAGCCGATGATAGACGACTGGAACCGATAGCAGACTGTAGCCGACTTGAGCCGCATTTAGACAACGTGCCGAATACGACCGAATTTAGCCGAAGAGCTGAACTGAAACGAGTTTAGACCAAGAGCCGAACCAAGCCGCATTCAGCCGAGTTTAAACAGAACTGAATGACGGCGAAGTGCTGTGCCTGCAGTGCGCCGGTGCAGACGGCAGGGGGCGCTGTATAAAGTATAAAATATCAACTATCGATAAGAAGGGATAAAAGCTCTCTGTCAAGTGCAGCAGTAGAAAATTTCAGGCTCCCAGGGAATGAATAGTTTTCTTTAGATCATTTTCGTTTAAGAGTTTTTTTTACTCCCAGGTAGCCTGAAAGTT
Organism: Melospiza melodia melodia; assembly: GCF_035770615.1. Classification (NCBI taxonomy): domain Eukaryota; kingdom Metazoa; phylum Chordata; class Aves; order Passeriformes; family Passerellidae; genus Melospiza; species Melospiza melodia. The sequence continues at coordinate 109,264 of NW_026948523.1, forward strand.
ACTACTGCTGCTTTTTTATTCTAAAGCTAGAAAGGAAAACCAAGATTAGAAATGCAGAGAGAGAAAGAGAGAGAGAGAGAGAGAAAGAAAGAAAGAAAGAAAGAAAGACAGACAAAAAAACCCAAAAACTAGAAGGGCAAGGAGAAACCTAGGAAAAAGAAAAACAAAAGAAAAAAAAACCAAAAAAAAAACCCACAGAAAAAAACCTCGGGATGGGCGAGGAAACCCCCCCCCCCCCCCCCCGAAAAATCCAAGATGGGCAAGAAAAATCCCAGAAATACCACAGAAAAAAAAACAGGAAAAAAACAAAATAAAGACAAAACCAAAAATACCCATAAAACAACATCAAGGGCAAGAAAAAAACGCAGAAGAAAACCTCAAGATGGGCATGAAAAAGCCCAGAAAAAAAAAAAAAAAACAAAAAAACAGAAAAATACGTAAGAAAGGCAGAGGAAAAAAAAAACACAGAAAAAAACCAAGAGGGGCAAGAAAAATCCCTGAAAACAGACCAGAGAAAAATCCCAAGATGGGTAAGAAAAAAAATCACAACAAAAAACCAAGATGGGGAAGAAAAAATCCAGAAAAGAAAAACCCAGGAAAAAAAAAAAAAAAAACCTGAAAAAAAAAACCCAAGGGGGCAAGGAAAAACCAGAAAAAACACCAAGATCGGCAAGAAGAATCCCAGAAAAAAAATGCTAAATGGACCAGAAAAAACCCCGGGAAAACCAGGAAAAAAAAAAACAGGGAAAAAAACAAGAAAAAAAACCCCAAGATGGGCAAGAAAAAACCCAGAAAACACCCACAGAAAACCAAGGAAAAAACCCCAAGATGGGCGAGAAAACTCCCAGGAAAAAAAAACAAGATAGCCCAGAGAAAAACCTTAAAAAACCAAGAAAAAAAAAAAAAACAGAAAAAAAAACTGGAAAAAAACCCAAGGATGGGCAAGAGCAATCCAGGAAAAAACTCAGAAAAAATCCCCCAAGATGGGCAAGAAGCAATCTGGAAATAACCCCCCAAGACTGGCAAGAAAAAAAAACAGAAAAAACGCCAAGATGGGCAAGAAAAAACTGTCGTAAAAGGTGCCGTAAAGCGCGACTGTCGTAAAAGGTGCCGTAAAGCGCGACTGTCGTAAAGAGTGCCGTAAAGCGCGACTGTCATAAAAGGTGCCGTAAAGCGCGACTGTCGTAAAAGGTACCGTAAAGCGCGACTGTCGTAAAGACTGCCGTAAAGCGCGACTGTCGTAAAGGGTGCCGTAAAGCAAAGCTGTCGCAAAGACTGCTGTGAAGCGCGACTGTCGCAAAAGGTGCCGTAAAGCGCGACTGTCGCAAAAGGTGCCGTAAAGCGCGACTGTCGCAAAAGGTGCCGTAAAGCGCGGCTGTCGTAAATACGGCCGTAAAGCGCGACTGCCGTAAATACGGCCGTAAAGCGCGACTGCCGTAAATACGGCCGTAAAGCGCGACTGTCGTAAATACGGCCGTAAAGCGCGACTGCCGTAAATACGGCCGTAAAGCGCGACTGCCGTAAATACGGCCGTAAAGCGCGACTGTCGTAAATACGGCCGTAAATCGCGACTGTCGTAAAAGGTGCCGTAAAGCGCGACTGTCGTAAATACGGCCGTAAATCGCGACTGTCGTAAAAGGTGCCGTAAAGCGCGACTGCCGTAAATACGGCCGTAAAGCGCGACTGCCGTAAATACGGCCGTAAAGCGCGACTGTCGTAAATACGGCCGTAAAGCGCGACTGCCGTAAATACGGCCGTAAAGCGCGACTGCCGTAAATACGGCCGTAAAGCGCGACTGCCGTAAATACGGCCGTAAAGCGCGACTGTCGTAAAAGGTGCCGTAAAGCGCGGCTGTCGAAAATACGGCCGTAAAGCGCGACTGTCGTAAATACGGCCGTAAAGCGCGACTGCCGTAAATACGGCCGTAAAGCGCGACTGTCGTAAATACGGCCGTAAATCGCGACTGTCGTAAAAGGTGCCGTAAAGCGCGACTGTCGTAAAAGGTGCCGTAAATCGCGACTGTCGTAAATACGGCCGTAAATCGCGACTGTCGTAAATACGGCCCTAAAGCGCGACTGTCGTAAATACGGCCGTAAATCGCGACTGTCGTAAATACGGCCGTAAAGCGCGACTGTCGTAAATACGGCCGTAAAGCGCGACTGCCGTAAATACGGCCGTAAAGCGCGACTGTCGTAAATACGGCCGTAAAGCGCGACTGCCGTAAATACGGCCGTAAAGCGCGACTGTCGTAAATACGGCCGTAAAGCGCGACTGTCGTAAAAGGTGCCGTAAAGCGCGACTGTCGTAAAAGGTGCCGTAAAGCGCGACTGTCGTAAATACGGCCGTAAAGCGCGACTGTCGTAAAAGGTGCCGTAAAGCGCGACTGTCGTAAATACGGCCGTAAAGAAAAAACCAGGAGGGCACGGAGTAACCTAGGGGGTAAAAAAAGAAAAAGAAAAGAAAGAAAATGCAACAAAAAACAAACCCACAGAAAAAACCTCGAGATGGGCGAGAAAACCGCCCCCCCCCCCGAAAAAAACCCCAAGATGGGTAAGAAAAATCCCAGAAATACCTCAGGAAAAAAAAAAAAAAACAGGAAAAATAACCCCAAAACCAAACAACCAAAAATCCCAAACAACAACAACAACAAAATGGGTAAGAAAACAAAGCAGAAGAAAACCCCAAGATGGGCAAGGAAAAGCCCACAATAGAACCCCGAGATGGGCGAGAAAAATCCCAGAAAAAAAAAAATACGGACAAAAACCCTAAGAAAAACCCAGAAAAAAAAACCAGAAAAGAACCCAAGATGGGCAAGAAAAATCCCCTGAAACTGACCAGGGAAAAACCCCAAGATGGGCAAGAAATAAAATCAGAACAAAATACTAAGATGGGGAAGAAAAATCCAGGAAAAAAAAAAAAAAAACCAAAATGGCAAAGAAAAACCCAGAAAAAAAAATAAACAGAAAAAAAAAATCCCAAGGGGCAAGGAAAAACCAGAAAAAACACCAAAATGGGCAAGAAGAAACAAAGAAAAAACTCCAAGAAATGCCAGAAAAAAATCAAGGAAAAAGGGAGTAAAAGCCCCAAGAAACAAGGCAAGAAAGAGTGGCAATAAAGGCCACAAAAACTCAAGACAAAAAAAACCAAAAACAAGATATGCCAGAAAAGGTACGAAAATGGTTCTGCCAGGTGCGATCAAGGTGAGCGGGTTCAGATTCAGGTCCAGGAGATGAACAAGTGTCAGATTAGCTTGGGGCACTGCTGTGCAATGCAGCTGTGACAGGATTTATGTTTAAATATAGTTTAAATAAATTGGGGATTGTTTGGCTTTTATTGGGGTATAGGCTGGAGATTTCATAAAAAATATAAAACTAGAAATCCAAATATATCATATATATGTCAATATCAATAAATATTTAATATATATAGATATAAGTAAAAGAAATCTATTGTGTCAAAAGAATATATCTATTATTATATAAAAAGGTATTCTCTCCAATATATATAATACCTATAAATATAACAAATGGAAATTACAAATATAGATGTGAATAGAATTATGACAAACAAAATTATTTTTAAAATTTTAAATGTGTTTTAAAGAAAGGGGTGTCTTTGCTTTTTATTTCATTAGAGGCAGAGGTTTTATTTTAAATAATGTAAGTACTATAGAAATGTAAACCGACATACAGAAATATATAATAAATATATAGAGATATAAAGATATAATACCAAACTATGAATAGAAATAGAAATAGAAATCTATGTAAGTAACATAAAGAGATGCAATATATAATATAATTTTTATTATACAGTAATATAAATTCTAAATATACATGCAAATATAAATATGAAAAATATATGATGGGGGGCTCGGAGCAACCCAGGTGCGAGTGTGAGGATGATGGGGGCTCAGAGCAGCCCAGGTGTGAGTGTGAGGATGATGAGGGGCCGGCTCCTGCCGGGGCGAGGCTTTGCCTCAGCTCCCTTTTGCATGGAGCTGCTGAGTGAAGGGGTTTATGGGGCGCTCCCGGCGCTGTCTCATGGAAGGACTGCGGGAGCTTCCCACAGGGTCGGGGAAACGCCTGGATCCGCGCTTGGGTACGTGGAGCATCGCTTAAAGGAGGTGCCGAGGGATGAATCTTTGTGGCGGGGAGCAGCAGCCGAACAGGTGAGCCCGTGTGGGTTTGGAGCGGGGACTTTTCTCCTTCCCCTTTGCAATTTCATCTTGCCAGTCCCTCCCCGGTTCCCCAGGAACAAAAGTGGAGCTTATGAAGACAAAAGGAATTACGGAGAAGGAAGCAGCTCCTCTTCTCTTATTGTCTGTGTTTGAACTGAGGGGATCCCTCTTCACTTGTGGTTTTAAGGGTGTTGATTGCAGGAAAAGCTGCCTTTTCCAGGCTGTTAGGGGTATCCCGGGGGTGACAGGGAATCCCTGCGTTCTATTTTAAGGGGAATGGGAAAAGTATTCTTGTGGTATTATGGGTTTGATTTGAAGGCAGCCCACCCCATTTTCATCACCCTAGGGTTTAAATGGAGGGGGCAGCCCTGGTGTCCCTCCTTTTCAAGGGTTTGAAATCGCCCTTTCCCATCAGTCGAAGGCTTTCATTTGAGGAGCACCCCTTCTTTTCTGCTCTCCTAGGGGGTGAAATTGGAGGGGAGAACACATTTCTTTGCCCTTGTTGAAGTGAGGTGAGCCCCGCCTGCGGCGTAGGTTTCGGGGTTGGCTTGCGGGAAGCCGCAGCTCCGGCAGCGTTTGCAGGGCTGCAATGGGGCTGTGCCGCTGCATTGGAGGGCGCTCCTCGTGCCCGCGGCCCGGCCCGGAACGTTCCCGGCCCGGAACGTTCCCGGCCCGGAACGTTCCCGCTCGGGAGTGCTGCTGGCACGGCCCGAGCAGCTGCCGGGGCGCACGGGGTTTTGGCGTGGCCAGGGCGGCAGTGGCGGAGCCGCGCCGGTGCGAGCCATGCGGAGCCGAGCGGAGCCAGGCCGGGCCGGCCAAGGGCGGCAGAGGCGGCGCGGGCGCTGCTGCACCGGCCCGGGCGGTGCTGGCCGCTCCGTCCGCTCCAGGCGCGGGGCTCGGGCGCCGCCGGTAGCCCCGGGCCCGGTACCGGCCCCGCCGGGCAGGGGCAGCGGGCGGGGCTCCCCGGGACGGCGCCGGCCCCGCGTGCCGGAGCGGCCGCCGCAGGAGCCGCTTTCCTGCCGGGAGCCGCGCTCCGTCCGGGGCCGGCAGCGAGCGCGGGGTTCGGCCGCTCATAGTTCGGCGGTGCCGTGGCTCGGAGGCGCTTTGGAGGCGTTGATTGCATCGCTGTGTTCGGTTTGCAGCGGGTGTACGCTAAGGGTTACGGTGTTCTTCCTGAGTGGTACGGTTCTCGGTGCCGGTAGGGATGATAAAGGTTTGTTTTGGATTGAGTTTTGTAGTCGGAGTTTTTTTTTTTTTCCCGGGGTATTATGTTTAGAAGGGCGTGCAATGATTTTTACGGGTCATAGCGTGAAGCAGCGGTTCGGATTTTAATTCTGTTGTGGTGGCTTTTATTAGCGTGAGTCTGTAGTGTTTGTTTTGGAGGGCTTGAGGTAGCGTCGTGTCGTTCATAGCAGCGGGTTTTTAATCTTTATAATTGCATGTGTGTTTATCGTCTTCCAGGGCTTTTATTTGGTTGGTTTATTTGATTGTAGTGTATGTTTTATGGTTACGGGTAATTTGGGGGACATTGTTTATGGTTACGTTTGTCTTTAGTCTTTGTGTTTGTTTCTAGGTGGTATTTTTATTTTGATAGCTTGAGGCACTATGGGTTTATTCAGTTGGGAATAATTTTTTTGTTGCAGTTTTAAGTTTATCTGGTTTTTGGTATTATTCTTGTTGGTTTCTTTATTTTCTTTTTTTTTGTTGTTGTTGTTGTTGTCTTTTAATTTTTTTGAGTATTGTTTATCAGGGTTTATTTTGGGAACATGGGTATTTATATGGTGGTTTTTAAAACTATTTATTTATTTGGGTAGTTAATTTCTTAGTTTTTAGTGGTTAAGATGTTTTTCCATTTTGTTAATTAGTTCAGGTTTTAAAGTTACTTTTACAGAGGATTGTTTATTCGTTAAGTTAGCGTAGAGGTAGAATTTTGTTGGTTTTTTCTTTTTTAGTAATGTCGTTCAGGGTGAGCGGCACTGGCTTGAGTTGAGTAGATTGGTTTGACTTTTTTTTAGTACTTTTTGTAATTTGCTGTGTGTGTTTCTATAGGATTTTCTTTTATTTTGGTTCCATTTTTCTGTCGTGATGAGAATTGTTATTGAAAAGAGTGTTCTTGGTTTTTTCGCTGACACTTGTTTGGCTGTTGGAGGTATCTTGATGTTTTTGGAAGATATTGGTGAGAATTTGATGCTGTTTGTTTTGTCATTTCATTTAGGAATTGGATTTTAAATATGCAATTATGACTCTAACTATAGTGAAACAAAAGAAATAGATGTGTAGCAATGGGAATGAGCCAATTTTATTTTTATATATTCGGTCAATTTTTAAAATTTAACATGTAACATAAGTCATTATATGTTACAATAAGTTACTCTAATTTTAATAGAGTATTGTGTATGTTTATAGATATATGAATAGAGAATATAAATGTAAATACAAGCCAAGCAAAAATACAAATATATAAATGTATTGCAACTATATGCAGATCTATAAAAACTTATTAATAAATTGTAAATGTAAAATAACATAAATTGATACAATATATAATACACGTAATACTGCATATATTTTATGAAAAATATTATAGGAAATGGATATAAAATAGATATAAATGCGGGTGTGATATATCTATCTACTTATATCTATCATTTGTTGTATATTATGATAAATATAAATATAAAAAAAATTTAGGTAGTTTAAAATAATGGATGGTTTTGTTTTTTCTTTGCCAAAGCAGGGGTTTTAGTGTAAAAATTACAAATACAAATAATATAAAGGTAGAAATATAAGTATAGAAATATATCATAAACACATTAAAGATTTATATAAAAATTAGAAATATAAGGAAAAATAAGTTGTAGCAGTAGATATGGTAAATAATTTAAAAAATAATTCCCGTATATTTTTTGAATAAGGTGCCTATTATATGTAGTTATTAATATAATGCATCAACATAAACTATAAATATATATAAAATATCAACTATCTATAAGAAGGAATAAAAGCTCTGTGTCACATGCAGCAGTAGAAAATTTCAGGCTCCCAGGGAATAAATCGTTTTCTTTAAAGCATTTTCGTTTTGGAGTTTTATTTTTACTCCCGGGTAGCCTGAAAGTTTCTACTGCTGCTTTTTTATTCTGAAGGTGGAAAGGTAAACCAAGATCAGAAATAGAAGAAAGGCAAAGGGAAGGGAAGGAAAGGAAAGGAAATGAAAGGAAGCAGGAGAGCAAGGGGGAAGGGAAGTGGTGAAAAAAAAAACAGAGTGAAAAAAGTAAAAAGAGTTGGAGGAAAAAAGAGAGGGCATCCGGGAGGAGCGGTGCTGCCTCAGGTCCTTCCCCGCCCTGGGGCGAAGGACCCGTTTGATGCCCAGGAGGGACTGCAGCTCCCGGTGGCGGGGGACGGAGCCGTGGCTGTCAGCCCGAGACTACAACTCCCGGCAGGCCCTGTTGCCGGCGCGGCGTGTGACGCAGCGGCTGACGCGGCACGTGAGTGGCTGCCAGCCCGAGACTCCAACTCCCGGCAGGCCCTGCTGCCGGCGCGGCGTGTGACGCAACGGCCGACGCGGCCCGGCATTTTTCTCTAAATCGGCAGTAAATACAGCTGAGTAAAATTAGCTTGGTTTTCTTCCTTCTTTTGTAACTGAACTGTTTTTATTAAAAATTCTATTTGAATATGTAGAAAAAGTGGGGATGTCCTGTAATATATCGTAGCTTTTCTTGTTTACAGGGTGCTCAGAAAGCATGCGTCCCTTAGAGTCCCACAGAAAGGTTCTCAGTGCGCTCTCTATCAAGGTATGTATTTACAAATAAGTGATCCCTTTAGATATTTGCCTGTGTACCTTTTCCTGTAATTCAGAGCTTGCGTTCTGTGGGTTGTATGATAAAGCTGTAAAACATGTAAGAATGGTTTTGCAAGTCTGAATCGTTGAAGGCAGCAATAAGTGGATTTAGAGCCTGTTCTTGAGCAGACAAAGGGAAAAAGTGTGACTCTGATGCTGAACTTGTCATTTTTCATTTGACTTGTCTTGAATGATTTAGGAATAGAGAGAACTAGAAAAAGAGAGAAATAGAATCGATTATTGAGCAGTCCTCAAATGCTCACCATAATTCAGTGTAGAGCCAAAGGGAAGGGTGATGGAACAGAGCTCTGTGCTTTGGAAGGAAATAAATTTAAACCTGATCTCCGCACAGAGTCTCACTAACTTCTGTGGTTTTAAAATACAAAATACGTTTAGGAAGTGTTGGAAGTTAGTATTTTGGGAAAGAAACGGCAGTTCCACAGAACATTCCATTTCACAGAGGCTCTAGGAAGGATTCATGTTGTAACTGCTGTCACTGCAATCAGTTGGTGGTTCAGCCTTGAAACGTGCACTTGGCCTTCTATAAAGCGCTGTTTTGTTTGCCTTTCATTGCTATGAGTCTTGATAAATTGGAGAAGAGCCCAAGAGAAATTTTTCATCCCTTGATATAAAAGGTAGGAAGTGACTTTTTTTGGTTTGGTTCTTTTTCTTTATTATTTCCTGGAAATAAAAGTAATTAAGTATAGGTACTACTGGTTTGTTTCTTCCAGTAGCAGATGATAACAATAGCAGTAGTAATAGTAAAAATAATAATAGAAATAATAATAATAGCAATGTAATACTACCTAAACTGTCTTTATCCATTGGACTGGCCATTTCAAATCAAAACTTCTAAACACAAATCAAACCATCATCCTTGTAGAATCTTTCACAGCAGCGGGCTAAAGATCCTGGTTTTGTTGACAGGATTTATTGGTTCTGGAAGAGCAAGAGGGAAGTACAAGCCTAACTACTTCTAGCTCACAGACCCGTCCAGTGAACCCAGCTTTGTGTTTTGGTGGGCTTTTGATGACTTTGAAATCAATTGCTCATTCCAGTAAAAAAAATTCATGTTTTTTTGAACGTGACAGCAGAAATAACTTTAAGCACCAACTTAATAATAATAGATCACCAGTTTAAGTTAAAAATTCATGCTATACTAACAAAGTTCAAAGGTAAATTATTACCTATTAGGAGATGGTATAAAGTGTATGTTCTAATGTGTAATGCAAAGATACATACATACCAGATAGTCCTTAGAGGAAACAAATTTTTATGACTGCTGTTTGATTGTTTACCATACGATATTTGGTTTTATTTCCCAGGGATCGGTGAATTTTAACTTTGGAGTCCTCTATGCTAAGGATGCTCAGCTTACAGATGATGAAATGTTCAGTAATGGTGAGTTTTTCACGTTCTCTTTAATTGCTGTGCTGATCTGAATAAGAAAAAAACAAAAGCAAGAGGGAAAAAAAAGGATGGTTTATTATTTTTTACGCTGTTATGTTTGTTTCCTCAGTATTTGCTGCAGCTCTGCTTACCCAAGCTTTGTGTTCCTTCTGTCCCACTGGGAGTTGCCCAGTTTGGTTGCATCTGGTGAAATTCACCCTGAGACCTTACACAACTAGCTCAAACTACGTGAGAGCCATTTGCAGTTCTCTCCAGACACCTGGAGAATGGGTGACGTTTCTGAGGGTCTGGCAAGTGTACTTCTATCAAAACTCAGTCTGTGAAGTTTCTGGGGAAAACCCTTCTGTGTCCTGAAGGGTTCAAACTCCTGTGAGGATCCATTTATCAGGTGCTCACCTGGATGGTTCCAGCTCTTAAAGTGAACACTTGTACTCTTACCCTGTAGTTTACATCTATTGTATTTTTGTTATTTTGCAAGATTTTTTGTCTTTGCAAAATATTGTGCATTTCACTCTTTGGAACCTCTCAGATGGTTCTTTGGTGCAGCACCACCCCATGGGACACTTGGCTGCTGTCCTGAAGGGGATGGTCACTAGAATTGTAAATTCTGGAGAGTTTATAAGTCTTCTGTCCCCAGGGAGGTACCATGCTTTGTTTACTTTTGTTCTGTTTGTTAGGCGCTGCTTCTCGTTGCAAGTATGAATTTCAAACTGCCCTGTTCTTATTTTAACTGTTTTCCTGGTTCTCTCCGTCCGACAGGGAAAGACTCTCATATCCTCGTCGTCGGGCTCGGTGCTGTCCAAGAAGATACAGAGACTAAAAAAATCATAAGCAGCAAAATATGACTGCAGGGAAAAGAAGCTGGAGAGAACAGAATGTGATATTGTTATCCTTACCCTGTATTAGAAACATCCGCTGTGCCTTGATGCTGGCAGCTGCCAGGGGCTTGTTAGCTCTTTGTAGGCAGGTGTAGGTGTTCACTTGTAGGTTTTTTCTCTGGACAAGTCAATTCAAACTTTGCTAAGCTTATATATGCAAATTACTCTCTAGCACAGTCCAGCATGACATTTTTGAATGTTGTAAAAATACCATGTTACTTGGAAATTGCTAATGATGAGAAGCTTTAGGGGAAAATAAGATGTCAGTGTTGGGAGATGTGAGAAGAATTTTGAGGGGATGTTAGACTGAAATAAAGCACACTTGAAGCTGGACTGGCATGCTGGCAGATCCCCTATTAAACAGTAGTGCTGAGATTAGCCTGGGGGTTGCCCATTGTTTCTGTAGAAATAAATGTTTTCTGGTCTTCAGAAGTAAGCTGCTTTGAAAAGCTGGAAGGCGCAGCATAGTGACAATCCGTGTGCTTCGCATTAAAAATAGATTTCAGAAGGGTCCTAGGCTTTTGTCTTTTCCTAGAAGTCGATGTAATCCTGTCGAGGAGTTTTTAATTCTGTGCTGCCATGTCATCAATCAGGGCCCTGTCGTACTAATCATCATACAGATGCAAAACAAAAAATCAGACCCCGTCCCAAGCACTTAGAGCCCAGAATACGATTTCCTCAGGCTGCCATTTGTGTGCCATCGGTACTCACCATGGAAGCGAGCTGGGGATTGTTGCACCCGTTGGGAACAAACCGCTTCTTGTCACACAGAAATGGAATTGGGACGACGCCTCGGCCAGCCCCTCTGTGCCATCGTCTCCTGAATCTGCAGCAGAGCAGTTCCAGTCCATCCGGGCACGTGCAATCCAGTTCCTGATGATCTGAGCACACGGAGCAGTGCTCAGCTGCTGTGGGGGGCTCAGGGAAGGCAGAGTGTGCATTGTCATCTTCCTGAACCTACAGACAAATCAAAGTGAGAAGCCACAGGGTGGAAATCAGTTGCATATATGCTAAACAAAACTTGCAGGTTGTTTTTAAGAATTGTTTTTGCTTGTTCTTTGTTGTGCTTCTGTGCTTAGAAAACCTCCCTTTAAAATCAGTTCAGTTCATCAGTTGAACCTTTGTTTGCAGACCCTCAGTGAGCAGAATTTGTTGCAGACTCAGTGCACGCTGTGCCGGCCTCCCGGGAGTGTGAGGAGCTCATGTGTGCTACTTTTTGCTTTAGGACGCTCTGAGGTATTTATTCCTTTTGGGATACGTGATGAGAATTCCCAAGAGAGGTAGTTATAAGGTATGACATTGGGAAAAAGCCTGTGTGGTTGGAATGTTGTTGCTGTCAAAAGTTAATTTTTCCTTCATTCTTAGCCAGTAGTTAGCTTTTTGCTTTATTTTTGTGGTATCAGTATTTTATTGTTTAAAAAATTCCTTCAAAATAACTTCAGTGGTCGCCCACCAGTACCTTGTTCAGATTTGCCTATTTGCTTGTAGCTGAAATGTTCACATCTTGATTATCATTCTATTTAAGAAACTGCTGCCCAGCCAACTAATAACTGAATATCCATCTGTCTAGGACACGGGGAGAGGATTTAGGTAATGTCTTTGTTTCCAGAAAAAAGTTCCAGTGTACTTTCTAAACAGAGGAGAAGGGGGTGAAGACTCTGGGCTCTGATGCCGTTGGGGCACCCCAAGGTCCCCAGGAGAGGGAGCCCCACTGCGGTGCAGGAGCAGGTGTGTTCTCATCTAATATTGAACAAATTATAAATATGAAAATTATAAACATGAAAATATTTTTAAAATACTTAAATAAAGCAGGTTTTCTTTATTGGTCAATAGGCAGGGTTTTGATTGTAAAAATTATAAATACAAATAATATAAAGGTAGAAATCTAAGTTTAGAAATATATAATAAATACATACAGATAAATATAAAAATTAAAAATATAAGAAAAAATTAGTTGTAGCAGTAGATATTATACATAATTTAAATACTAATTTAAATCTATTTTAAAATTGTATATATATATCATAATTAATGTAATACATCCAAAGAAACGATAAATTAAAATATGAATGTATAATTATACAAAGTATAAATAAAAAATATTTCAATATCCTTTAAAAGAAGGGGTTTTTTTATATATTTGGTTAGAGACGGGGTTTTTATTTGGAATAATGGAAGTATTATAGAAGTATAAAACTAAATATAGAATTATACAGTCAATATAGAAAGATATTTATAAAAACACGAGCGAACGACGCCTCCTTCGGCCGAATGGAATGAGCTCAGCCGAACCAAGGCGAGACCGGCCGAACCTGACGGCCTCGAGCGAACCGAGGCCAGGCTTGCGAGGCTGCCTGAACCGAGCCGAGCTCAGCCGAACCGAGCCCGCTGCTCTCGTGCGCGCTAATTAGCGCGAGTGCGGTCACAGCCTAATAAGCTCCTGTGCCACGCCGCGCTCCAGATCGTGTCCGTGGGATGGCCGGGCCGCCCGCGGGACGCGGCAGCAGGAGAGCCCCGAGCCGGGCGAGTTTAACGCGAGGCGCCGCCGCTTGCCCGCCCTCAGGGAGCCGAGCTCAGCCGAACGCGCAGAGAGCGGCTCCGAGTTCGGCCGAAGCGAGCCGGGCCGCGCCGAGCGCAGAGAGCGGCTCCGAGTTCGGCCGAAGCGAGCCGAGCCGCGCCGAGCGCAGAGAGCGGCTCCGAGTTCGGCCGAAGCGAGCCGAGCCGCACCGAGCGCACTGAGCGGCTCCGAGTTCGGCCGAAGCGAGGCGAGCCGAGGCGCGCCGAGCGCAGAGAGCGGCTCCGAGTTGGGCCGAAGCGAGCCGGGCCGCGCCGAGCGCACAGAGCGGTACCGAGTTCGGCCGAAGCGAGCCGAGGTGGCCCGAGCGCAGAGAGCGGCTCCGAGTTCGGCCGAAGCGAGCCGAGCCGCGCCGAGCGCACTGAGCGGCTCCGAGTTCGGCCGAAGCGAGCCGAGCTGTGCCGAAGGGTCGAGTCTGGCCGAATGCAGATGACAGTGGCCGAGTTTAGCCGATTACAGCCGAATTTAGCCGAGCAGCTGTGAGCCTTGAGGTGAGCGTGCATCGTTGCCGGCCTGGGATTGAGTGAAATGCACTAAGGAAACCAGCTTTGGGGAGGGAGGCAGGGAAATCCTCTCCTAACGTTTACCAATTCTTCCGTCAAACTCATCACGGCAGCACAGCGTGAAGACTGAAAGTGTAAGAAGATGTGGAGAGAAACAGAGAATCTGACAGGAGCATCGAACGCACAAGTGCACGAATTTTGCTTTTTTGCTTGGATGGAAACTCAGAAGTTGTAAGGAATTTGGGAAGCTTTTGTTCTAGCTAATAAAAGAAGTTAGTTTAAATTAAAAAAAAAAAAAAGTGGTTTCTTTTTTCTTCACTATTATATTCTTTGCTGGTATATGGTGTGTTGTTTTATTTCTTGGTGTTATTAGCTCTGTGTAAATTGTTTTTTGAGTGAAGCTAACTTTGCATCGGTTGTTTTGTATTTGAGGTAGGATCAATTTCAATAGATTTCTTTCACAGACTTCTGATAGGTATTACTGGGATTTTGGTTTTGTTTACTGTATGCATAAACATAGAGATTTGGTAGGGCCAGCTGGGCTGCTGGAGTTTTGGGTGTGAATTTATTAGATGGCTTTTGTTAAACACAGAATAATTATAGAAGGTAACAGCAAATTACTCAATTACCCAATTTATCCAGCTATGTAACCTTACCACAAAGTTTTATATCTTGCCAGTTTTCTGTTCTTCTGCTCCAGGTAGTTGTTGCAAAAAAGAAAGTACTGCTATTCTTCTGAAGAACTTTCTTCTATGACAAGCCCTTTACTGCCCTTGAATGTGAGTCAGAGGAGCCAAACAGCTGCAGCTGCTCTGAGGGCTTGGTGGGATTGCCCCCTCCCTTTTCCTGGGTGCCATGGGAACGAGAGGCGGGGCACAATCAGGGGTTATTAACCCCAGCCGTGGCTGAGGGGCTTCATACCCTCTCTGGGATGTGCTGGGGCAAGAGCTCTCCTCATTTCAGGGAAGAGGCTCTTTCAGCTCATCTCAGCTTGTTTTCAGCAAGTGTTTCTGGGCATCTGAAGCACAGAGGCTTGGAAGATTCTGTGAAGAAAACAGCATAGAACACAGGGAATGTTTAGGTTTGTGATTTTGGGTTTTGTGTTTAGGGGTGGTAAAGTGCCTTTGTAATTTTTGGTTTTGCTCTGTTTTTTTTTTTTTTTTTGTTGTTGGATTTTTTTTTTGGTGGAAATTTTGGTTTCTTAGGTTTTCTTTTTGGGGTTTTTGGTTGGTTTTCGTTGCTTTCTTTGATTTTTTGGTGGTTTCTGTATTTTTTTTTTATTTTTTTGTGGGGATTTAGGTGTTTTGGGTTTTTTATTTTTGTTTTCTGATTTAGTTTTTTTTTTTTGTTTTGTTTTGTTTTGTTTTTTGGTTTTTTTGTTTTTTTTTTTTTTTTTTTTGTTAAATTGAGGAGTGAGACTCCCTGAAATTCCAAGCTGTGTCAAGCACAACAAATTCTCAGCAGATTCATCATGTCTTCAGAGGGATCTGCCCAGTGTCCAAGATGATGTTTGAGACTCAGGCTTCTGATGAGTTGAGGATTGTGACTGGGAGAGGGAGGGTGATCAGGTATCCAGTTAGGAGTTATTGTGGAAGGGGGGAGGTTTGCAGGCAGCAGGGTGAGAAAGGGTGTTTATTTGTTTATTTGAGGGCCCTCCCACACAAGGCTGTTCAGAAGCCTAGCAGAGGCATTCCCATACAGCACACAAGGTCAGCCACTGCACTCACAGCAATGCCATTTAACTTTGCCTTTCTCTTACCCAGGTGCCACCCCTAATGAAGGCCACAGCCTTGGAATCAGGATGAAGCTGGAGCCTGAGGCAGCCAGGCATACTCAGGAAAAAGCAAGTAGCTGCCTTGGTGGGATTTGGCCCACATAACTCTGGACTCACACTTTGGTTTTGGTTTTCTTTATTGTAGCTGACACCTGAGAGACACCAGCCCAGTGCCAGCAGGACCTTCCCAGGTGACGAGGTGGCCTTTCTATGCACCTGACACAGACTGACATCCCCTGATGTCTGAGAGATAAGTAGAGGGCTGTGACCCACAGAGGGGATGAAGGCATGGTGCTGGTTTGGGAACTACTGGGAGGGGTTTTTGAGTCCAATTTGGAGGTAGGGGGTGTTCATGAAGTGGCCCCTTAGGCCCCATAATAGCCATGTCTCACTTTTGATCACAGTGCTGAGGTGTGCAGGGCAGAGCAGTCCCGGTGTGTCTCGTGTCCTTTGTCTGTTGTGCATTATGTGTTGTTTGTGTATCCCATGTCTTTTACCTTAGGGGGGCCTGTCAGAAACCTTGGCATCATTGTTAGCATCTGTGATCTCTGCATTCCTTGGCCTGGCACCCAGGCCATAGAACTTTTGACTGGGGAGCTCAGACAGGCATCAGACTCTCTTCTCTCTTTGGAAGCATCCAGTCAGGTGTCTTGTCAGGTCTTGTTCTGAGCTGTCTGGACAGCTATGCCCCACCTGGATCCATTATGGTGGATTAGGACTTGTAAGAATGTGAGGGCAGGCAGAGGATTCTGACCATAGGATTCCTAGGCATCGATCTTTGCTGTTCTTGGAATAAATCATTCAGTTAGCATCTTCTTCCTCCAGGGTTCTCTGAGCCTCATCAGCTGACCGTCAGTTTGAACTCAGTCATCTCTCTTAGCATTCTCTCAGTCCTTGCAGCCATTTTCCTTGCCAAGAGATTTCTGTTCCTGTTGTGTCCCCGTTGTCTGTCCTGTCCTGTC
The DNA here is from genome assembly GCF_035770615.1 of Melospiza melodia melodia. NCBI lineage: Eukaryota > Metazoa > Chordata > Aves > Passeriformes > Passerellidae > Melospiza > Melospiza melodia. The sequence goes on from NW_026948523.1 coordinate 125,384, forward strand.
CTGTCTGTCCTGTGTCACGGGTGTCAGCACACGTATGTGCCGGAGCTGCTCTGCCCTGCCGCACAGCCTGGTGCGATAGGAGAGGGCCCGGGGACTTGGAATGTGTAATGTGGGGTGTAGTTGGACTCTAGGTGGGATTTGTAGATGGACACAGGATATCTGGAGCTCCTCAGTTATCCTGCAACTGTTTGACTCTTGTCCTAATTTTTTCCTCAGGTTGAGATGGATTAAATCTGTGCCAGAGGGCCCCGTCCCGGGTGAGGGGATTGCCCCGAGCAGGTGAGGCCCCGTGTGTCTCTGCAGCAGAAGTGTGTATGGTGACTGTGTTACAGCACTGTTCTTTGTCTTTCTTTTTAGGAAATCAATCTGGATACCAGCAGCCAAGGTGAGCAGCGGAGAGAAGTGGTTGTTATTGCTCAGCTCTCAAGCACAACAATTTTTCAGAAGATTCATCGTGTCGCAAGAGAGATCTGCCCAGTGTCAAGGATGATGTTTGAGATTGAGGCTTCAGGTGATTCAGGATTGTGACTGGGAGAGGGAGGGTGATCAGGTATCCAGTTAGGAGTTCTTGGGAGGGGGTTTGCAGGCAGCAGGGTGAGAAAGGGTGTTTATTTGTTTATTTGAGGGCCCTCCCACACAAGGCTGTTCAGAAGCCTAGCAGAGGCATTCCCATGTCTTGCAGCACACAAGGTCATCCACTGCACTCACAGCAATGCCATTTAACTTTGCCTTTCTCTTACCCAGGTACCAACCCTAATGAAGGCCACAGCCTTGAAATCAGGATGAAGGTGGAGCCTGAGGGAGCCAGGCACGCTCAGGAAAGGGCAAGTAGCTGACTTGCAGGGATTTGGCCCACATAACTCTGGACTCACACTTTGGTTTTGGTTTTCTTTATTGTAGCTGACCAAGAGGCTCATAGGTGCTCACGAGGCCCTCCGAGGCAGACGCATTTCAGGTGCAAGGTGGATCCACATCGCCGATCATCCAAAAGATAAGTTGAGGGCCACGGCCTGGAGATGAGAGAATAGTGGGTTGGGAGTTCTTGGGGCAGATTTAGAAATTAGCAAAGGGAAAAGCATTCTTCTCCAAGTGCCTCTTAGGACAGCTAAAGGGAGAGGCTCTACTTTTGATGGCAGCTTTCAGGTGGGCAGTGCAGAACAGCTCCGGTGTGTGCCGTCTTCCCTAGTGTGTCTTTGGGGTCCCTTTTGCCCTCTTCCCTCGAGACCCTCACCACAAGCATGATGTGTCGTGTTTCATGTCCCCCTGTTTGTCACGTTCTGTGTCACGGGTGTCTGCAGGTATTTTTGCCGGAGCTGTTCTGCCCTGCTGCATGGCGTGCTTCAGTAGGACAAACCATGGGGAGTTGGAATTTGTGGCGTGGGCTGTACTTGGGCTCTAGCTGCTCTTCCTAGATTGACATAAGGTGTTCGCAGCTTTTGAGTTATCCTGGTGTTGTTTGACATATGTTCTAACTTTCTTTCAGGTGCAGCTGCATTCCATGTGTGGCAGAGGGTCAGGGTTAGGAGGTGCCGGGCCTTCTTAGGAGCACTGTGAGTAGCAGAATGGTGGGGTTTTGACCGATGCGGTGCCAAGGTCAGGCACTGATGTTTGGTTCTCTTTAATCCAGCTGTCTGAGAGACCCCAGCCCGGTGCCAGCAGGACCTTCCCAGGTGACGAGGTGGCCTTTCTTTGCACCTGACAGGGACCAGCATCCCCAGATGTCTGAGAGATAAGTAGAGGGCTGTGACCCACAGAGGAGATGAACGTGGGGTGCTGGGTCAGGACTCCCTGAGGTGGGGGTCTGAGTTGGCTCTGGCAATGAGGGTAGCCAAGATGTGGCCCTTAGGCCCCATAAAAGCAACGTCTCCCTTTTGATCACAGTGCTGAGGTGCGCAGCAGGGCAGAGCAGTCCCGGTGTGTCTCGTGTCACTTGTCTTTTGTGTATTGTGTGTTGTCTGGATATCTCATGTCTCTTATCTTAGCCCTGTGAGGAGCCTCTCAGAAACCTTTCCTAGCATCCGTGATCTCAGTGTTCCTCGCCCTGGCACCCATGCCATGGAACTTTTGACTGGGGAGCTCACACAGGCATCAGAAATGCATCTCTCTTTAGAAGCGTCCAGTCAGATGTCTTGTCATGTCTTGTTCTGAGCTGTATGGACAGCCATGCTGCGCAATGATCCATTATAGCAGACTAGGACTTGTAAGGTTGTGAGGTTAGGGAGAGGATTCTGACTGTAGGATTCCCGAGCCACCATCTTTGCAGTTTTTGGAATAAATCATTCCGTTTGCATCTTCTTCCTCCAGGGTTCTCTGAGCCTCATCAGCTGACCGTCAGCTTCAACTCTTCTTCTTTTGCGTTCTCTCAGTCCTTGCAGCCATTTTCCTTGCTAAGAGATTTCTGTTCCTGTTGTGTCCCCAGTGTTTGTCCTGTCCTGTCCTGTCTGTCCTGTGTCACGGGTGTCAGCACACGTATGTGCCGGAGCTGCTCTGCCCTGCCGCACAGCCTGGTGCGATAGGAGAAGTCCCAGGGACTTGGAATGTGTAATGTGGGGTGTAGTTGGACTCTAGGTGGGATTTGTAGATGGACACAGGATATCTGGAGCTCCTCAGCTATCCTGCAACTGTTTGACTCTTGTCCTAACTTTCTTTTCAGATTGAGATGGATTAAATCTGTGCCAGAGGGCCCCATCCCAGGTGAGGGGATTGCCCCAAGCAGGTGAGGCCCCATTTGTCTCTGCAGCAGAAGTGTGTATGGTGACTGTGTTACAGCACTGTTCTTTGTCTTTCTTTTAGGAAATCAATCTGGATACCAGCAGCCAAGGTGAGCAGCGGAGAGAAGTGGTTGTTATTGCTCAGCTCTCAAGCACAACAATTTTTCAGCAGATTCATTGTGTCCCAAGAGGGATCTTCCCAGTGTCAAGGATGATGTTTGAGATTGAGGCTTCAGGTGAGTTGGGGATTGTGACTGGGAGAGGGAGGGTGAGCAGGTATCCAGTTAGGAGTTATTGGGGGGGTTTTGCAGGCAGCAGGGTGAGTAAGGGTGTTTATTTGAGGCCCCCCCCCCACAAGGCTGTTCAGAAGCCTAGCAGAGGCATTGCCATGTCTTAGAGCACACAAGGTCATCCAGTGCACTCACAGGAATGCCATTTAACTTTGCCTTTCTCTAACCCAGGTGCCACCCCTAATGAAGGCCACAGCCTTGGAATCAGGATGAAGCTGGAGCCTGAGGGAGCCAGGCACGCTCAGGAAAGGGCAAGTAGCTGACTTGCAGGGATTTGGCCCACATAACTCTGGACTCATACTTTGGGTTTGGTTTTCTTTATTGCAGCTGACCGAGAGGCTCACAGGCCATCACGAGGCCCTCCAAGGCAGACTCATTTCAGGTGCAGCGTGGATTCTCATGACTGATCATCCAAAAGATAAGTCGGGGGCCACGGCCTGGAGATGGCGGAGTAGCAGGTTGGGAATCCCTGGGACAGATTTACAAATGAGCAGAGGGGAAAGCAATCTCTTCTGCAAGGGCCTCTTAGGACAGCTGAAGGGAGAGGCTCTGCTTTTGATGGCAGCTTTCAGGCGGGCAGTGCAGAACAGCTCTGGTGTGTGTCGTGTTCCCTGGTGTGTCTTTGGGATCCCTTTTGCCTTTTCCCCTCGAGGCCCTCACCACAAGCATGATGTGTCGTGTTTCATGTCCCCCTGTTTGTCACGTTCTGTGTCACGGGTGTCTGCAGGTATTTTTGCCGGAGCTGTTCTGCCCTGCCGCATGGCGTGCTTCAGTAGGACAAACCATGGGGAGTTGGAATTTGTGGCGTGGGCTGTACTTGGGCTCTAGATGCTGTTCCTAGATTGACATAGGGCGTTTGAAGCTTGTGAGTTATTGTGGAGGTGTTTGACATATGTTCTAACTTTCTTTCAGGTGTGCATGCAGAGGGTCAGGGTTAGGAGGTGCCGGGCCTTCTTAGGAGCACTGTGAGTAGCAGAGTGGTGGGGTTTTGACCGATGCGGTGCCAAGGTCAGGCACTGATGTTTGGTTCTCTTTAATCCAGCTGTCTGAGAGACCCCAGCCCGGTGCCAGCAGGACCTTCCCAGGTGACGAGGTGGCCTTCCTTCACACCTGACAGGGACCAGCATCCCCAGATGTCTGAGAGATAAGTAGAGGGCTGTGACCCACAGAGGGGATGAACGTGGGGTGCTGGGTCAGGACTCCCTGAGTTGGGGGTCTGAGTTGGCTCTGGCAATGAGGGTAGCCAAGATGTTGCCCCTTAGGCCCTATAAAAGCAAAGTCTCCCTTTTGATCACAGTGCTGAGGTGCGCAGCAGGGCAGAGCAGTCCCGGTGTGTCTCGTGTCACTTGTCTTTTGTGTATTGTGTGTTGTCTGGATATCTCATGTCTCTTATCTTAGCCCTGTGAGGGGCCTCTCAGAAACCTTTCCTAGTATCCGTGATCTCAGTGTTCCTCGCCCTGGCACCCGTGCCATAGAACTTTTGACTGGGGAGCTCACACAGGCATCAGAAATGCATCTCTCTTTAGAAGCATCCAGTCAGATGTCTTGTCAGGTCTTGTTCTGAGCTGTACGGACAGCCATGCTGTGCAATGATCCATTATAGCAGACTGGGACTTGTAAGGATGTGATGTTAGGGAGAGGATTCTGACTGTAGGATTCTCGAGCATCCATCTTTGCAGTTTTTGGAATAAATCATTCCGTTTGCATCTTCTTCCTCCAGGGTTCTCTGAGCCTCATCAGCTCGCCATCATCTTCAACTCTTCTTCTTTTGCGTTCTCTCAGTCCTTGCAGCCATTTTCCTTGCTAAGAGATTTCTGTTCCTGTTGTGTCCCCGGTGTTTGTCATGTCTTGTGTGTCCTGTGTCACGGGTGTCTGCACGCATTTGGGACGGGGCTGCTCTGCCCTGCCGCATAGCCAGCTGCAATAGGAGAGGGCCCGGGGACCTGGAATGTGTAATGTGGGGTGTAGTTGGACTCTAGATGGGATTTGTAGATGGACTCATCATATCTGGAGCTCATCAGTTATCCTGCAACAGTTTGACTCTTGTCCTAACTTTCTTTTCAGATTGAGATGGATTAAATCTGTGCCAGAGGGCCCCATCCCAGGTGAGGGGATTGCCCCAAGCAGGTGAGGCCCCATTTGTCTCTGCAGCAGAAGTGTGTATGGTGACTGTGTTACAGCACTGTTCTTTGTCTTTCTTTTAGGAAGTCAATCTGGATACCAGCAGCCAAGGTGAGCAGCGGAGAGAAGTGGTTGTTATTGCTCAGCTCTCAAGCACAACAATTTTTCAGCAGATTCATTGTGTCCCAAGAGGGATCTTCCCAGTGTCAAGGATGATGTTTGAGATTGAGGCTTCAGGTGAGTTGGGGATTGTGACTGGGAGAGGGAGGGTGAGCAGGTATCCAGTTAGGAGTTACTGGGGGGGGGTTTGCAGGCAACAGGGTGAGTAAGGGTGTTTATTTGAGGGCCCCCCCACACAAGGCTGTTCAGAAGCCTAGCAGAGGCATTGCCATGTCTTAGAGCACACAAGGTCATCCAGTGCACTCACAGGAATGCCATTTAACTTTGCCTTTCTCTAACCCAGGTGCCACCCCTAATGAAGGCCACAGCCTTGGAATCAGGATGAAGCTGGAGCCTGAGGGAGCCAGGCACACTCAGGAAAGGGGAAGTAGCTGACTGCCTGGGATTTGGCCCACATAACTCTTGACTCACACTTTGGTTTTGGTTTTCTTTATTGTAGCTGACCAGAGACTAACAGGTGATCACGGGGCCCTCCGAGGCAGACTGATTTCAGGTGCAACGTGGATGCACATCCCCGAGCATCCAAAAGCTAAGTTGAGGGCCACGGCCTGGAGATGGGCGAGTAGCAGGTTGGGAATCCCTGGGGCAGATTTAAAAATTGGCAGTGGGAAAAGCAATCTTCTGCAAGGGCCTCTTAGGACGGCTAAAGGGAGAGGCTCTGCTTTTGATGGCAGCTTTCAGGCGGGCAGTGCAGAACAGCTCTGGTCTGTGTCGTGTTGTCCGGTGTGCCATGTTCCCTAGTGTGTCTTTTGGGTCCCTTTTGCCTTCCCACCTCAATCCCCTCAGCACAAGCATGATGTGTCGTGTTTCATGTCCCCCTGTTTGTCACGTTCTGTGTCACGGGTGTGTGCACACATTTGTGCTGGAGCTGTTCTGCCCTGCCGCATGGCCTGCTGCCGTAGTAAAAATTCCAGAAGTAGAAATTTTGACGCAGAAATATTTAATCAAATATAAAAAAATATGAATAAAAAGATATAAAAATTATGAAAAACTACTCGCATCAGATCTAATATAGAATATAAATTTAGTTTTAAATTGACATTGGTAAAGATAAATGTGTAAGTAAGCAATATACATTAAATATACATTATAAATACAAATATGAATATAAAAATTGAACATTAGGATAAAACCTATTTAAATTTTGTTTAAAATAAAGGGTTGGGGTCTTTTTTAGTCGTATTGTGTTAGAGGCAGGGTTTTTATTTTAAATAATATGAGTGTAGATATTATTGTCATATATTTCTAAATATTGAGATATACAAACAAGATATAAATATATATAAACACAAAATACAAAGAAACACAAATAACAGGAAGAGATGTAATGAAGAATACAAATAACAGTATACATAAGTATACATTTTAAATGTACATGTGAATATGGACCTGAAAAATAGAATTTTAAAAAATATTTAAATACACTTTAGAAAAAAGGGGTTCTTTTTGGCTTTAATTTGGATGGAGGTAAAGGTTTTATTTTAAATCATCCAAGTGTTACAGAAGTAAAAATCGTAACAGAAATATATACTTACTATGTAAAAATATGTATAAAAATACAAAAATACGTTTAAGTTTTAGGGATATATGCAATATGGAATAGAAATGTATTTATAAAAAGAAATGTATAAATGGACAGTGTACATCAATATACATTGTAAATAGAAATGTGAATGTTAATATGAAAAAATATTTAAAAAAAACTTAAATATTTTTAAAATAAATTGATGTCTTTTTGTGTTTTTTTTTTTTTTTTTTTTTCTTGTGTAGTGTTTTTGTTTTGTCTTTTATCCTATTAGATTAGAGGCAGATGGTTTTTTTTCCCTCTTCCCGGTTGTTTTGGGGCATTTATTTCAGAGCAGTTTTCGGCAGGGGTCGCCCCTGTTCTTTATTGCCGCCTTCGCTTCTGCAGCCCCGAGGCGCGCTGCGCCCCCGGCTGGGGCGGGCGGCAGTGCTGCCGCCTTGTGGGCAGAGCGTGGTACTGCAGCCGTGCACCGAGAGGCCGCCAGCTTGGGAGTGGCGCGTGGCTGATGTCACGGAGTTTTGGTTGACCTTCTCAAGATGGCGGCGAAAAGGGCGGGGAAGTGGAGGACTGGGTGGGTGTAGCTGGACTGCCTGCACGGAATACCGACGTCATTGCGGCCCCGACGGATTTTTTTGTGGCGTTTCATGTGTACTCAAGACATGCTGTGGGCTCAGGGGCGCCGCGGGCAAGCGTATTTTGGCGGGTTTGTTACAGGCATCTGGGTAAATGCCTCGCTGTGCTGGGGTCCTCTCGCGTCCACTTTCCTGCCCTGAGGCAGCCGAGCCGGGCTGAATTGTTCCGAAGAGCCGAGTGTGGCCAGAAACAGCCTACTTGAACCGAAGAGCCGAGCGTGGCCGGAAACAGCCAACTTGAACCGAAGAGCCGAGCGTGGCCGGAAACAGCCAACTTGAACCGAAGAGCCCAGTGCAGCCGGAAATAGCCGAGTTTACACGAAGAGCCGATGATAGACGACTGGAACCGATAGCAGACTGTAGCCGACTTGAGCCGCATTTAGACAACGTGCCGAATACGACCGAATTTAGCCGAAGAGCTGAACTGAAACGAGTTTAGACCAAGAGCCGAACCAAGCCGCATTCAGCCGAGTTTAAACAGAACTGAATGACGGCGAAGTGCTGTGCCTGCAGTGCGCCGGTGCAGACGGCAGGGGGCGCTGTATAAAGTATAAAATATCAACTATCGATAAGAAGGGATAAAAGCTCTCTGTCAAGTGCAGCAGTAGAAAATTTCAGGCTCCCAGGGAATGAATAGTTTTCTTTAGATCATTTTTGTTTAAGAGTTTTTTTTACTCCCAGGTAGCCTGAAAGTTACTACTGCTGCTTTTTTATTCTAAAGCTAGAAAGGAAAACCAAGATTAGAAATGCAGAGAGAGAAAGAGAGAGAGAGAGAGAGAAAGAAAGAAAGAAAGAAAGAAAGACAGACAAAAAAACCCAAAAACTAGAAGGGCAAGGAGAAACCTAGGAAAAAGAAAAACAAAAGAAAAAAAAACCAAAAAAAAAACCCACAGAAAAAAACCTCGGGATGGGCGAGGAAACCCCCCCCCCCCCCCCCGAAAAATCCAAGATGGGCAAGAAAAATCCCAGAAATACCACAGAAAAAAAAACAGGAAAAAAACAAAATAAAGACAAAACCAAAAATACCCATAAAACAACATCAAGGGCAAGAAAAAAACGCAGAAGAAAACCTCAAGATGGGCATGAAAAAGCCCAGAAAAAAAAAAAAAAAACAAAAAAACAGAAAAATACGTAAGAAAGGCAGAGGAAAAAAAAAACACAGAAAAAAACCAAGAGGGGCAAGAAAAATCCCTGAAAACAGACCAGAGAAAAATCCCAAGATGGGTAAGAAAAAAAATCACAACAAAAAACCAAGATGGGGAAGAAAAAATCCAGAAAAGAAAAACCCAGGAAAAAAAAAAAAAAAAACCTGAAAAAAAAAACCCAAGGGGGCAAGGAAAAACCAGAAAAAACACCAAGATCGGCAAGAAGAATCCCAGAAAAAAAATGCTAAATGGACCAGAAAAAACCCCGGGAAAACCAGGAAAAAAAAAAACAGGGAAAAAAACAAGAAAAAAAACCCCAAGATGGGCAAGAAAAAACCCAGAAAACACCCACAGAAAACCAAGGAAAAAACCCCAAGATGGGCGAGAAAACTCCCAGGAAAAAAAAACAAGATAGCCCAGAGAAAAACCTTAAAAAACCAAGAAAAAAAAAAAAAACAGAAAAAAAAACTGGAAAAAAACCCAAGGATGGGCAAGAGCAATCCAGGAAAAAACTCAGAAAAAATCCCCCAAGATGGGCAAGAAGCAATCTGGAAATAACCCCCCAAGACTGGCAAGAAAAAAAAACAGAAAAAACGCCAAGATGGGCAAGAAAAAACTGTCGTAAAAGGTGCCGTAAAGCGCGACTGTCGTAAAAGGTGCCGTAAAGCGCGACTGTCGTAAAGAGTGCCGTAAAGCGCGACTGTCGTAAAAGGTGCCGTAAAGCGCGACTGTCGTAAAAGGTACCGTAAAGCGCGACTGTCGTAAAGACTGCCGTAAAGCGCGACTGTCGTAAAGGGTGCCGTAAAGCAAAGCTGTCGCAAAGACTGCTGTGAAGCGCGACTGTCGCAAAAGGTGCCGTAAAGCGCGACTGTCGCAAAAGGTGCCGTAAAGCGCGACTGTCGCAAAAGGTGCCGTAAAGCGCGACTGCCGTAAAGACTGCCGTAAAGCGCGACTGTCGTAAAGACTGCCGTAAAGCGCGACTGTCGTAAAAGGCGACGCCGCAGCGCTGTGCCTGCAGTGCGCCTGTGCAGACGGCAGGGAGCGCTGTGCCTGCAGTGCGCCCATGCACACGGCAGGGGGCGCTGTATAAAGTGTAAAATATCAACTATCTATAAGAAGGAATAAAAGCTCTATATCAGGGTCAGCAGTAGAAAATTTCAGGCTCCCAGGGAATAACTCGTTTTCTTTAAATCATTTTCGTTTTGGAGTTTTTTTAATCCCAGGTAGCTTGAAAGTTACTACTGCTGCTCTTTTATTCTAAAGCTAGAAAGGAAAACCAAGATTAGAAATGCAGGGAAAGAAAGAAAGAAAAAGAATAAAAGAAAATAAGGAAAGGAAATGAAATGAAAGGAAGAAAGAAGGAAGGACAGGAAGGGAGGAAGGGAGACAGACAAAAAACCCAAAAACGAGGAGGGCAAGGAGAAACCTAGGGGAAAAAAAAACAAAACAAAAAAGAAAACGAAAAAGAAAAAAAAAAAAAAAAACAACAAAAAACAAACCAACATAAAAAAAAACCTCGAGATGGGTGAGAAACCTCCCCTCCCCGAAAAATCCAAGATGGGCAAGAAAAATCCCAGAAATACCACAGAAAAAAAAAAACAGGAAAAAAACAAAATAAAGAAAATAAAAAAAAAAAAAAAAAAAAAAAAAAAAAAACCAAAAACAAGAACAAGATGGGCAAGAAAAAAACGCAGAAGAAAACCCCAAGATGGGCATGAAAAAGTCCAGAATAAACCCCCAAGATGGGGGAGAAAAATCCCAGGAAAAAAAAAAATAAAAAGAAACAGAAAAAACCGTAAGAAAGGCAGAGAAAAAAAAAAAAAAAACCCACAAAAGAACCCAAGACGGGCAAGAAAAATCCCTGAAAACAGACCAGAGAAAAACCCCAAAGTGGGCAAGAAATAAAATCAGAACAAAAAACCAAGATGGGGAAGAAAAAATCCAGAAAAGAAAAAAAAAAAGGCCAAGAAAACCCAGGGAAAAAAAAAAAAAACAACAAAAAACAAAAAACACCTGAAAAAAAAAACCCAAAGGGGGGCAAGGAAAAACCAAAAAAATCCCCAACAAGATGGGCAAGAAGAAATGAAGAAAAAACCCCAAGAAATGCCAGAAAAAAATCAAGGAAAAAGGGAGTAAAAGCCCCAAGAAACAAGGCAAGAAAGAGTGGCAATGAAGGCCACAAAAACTCAAGACAAAAAAAAACAAAAACAAGATATGCCAGAAAAAGGTACGAAAATGGTTCTGCCAGGTGCGATCAAGGTGAGCGGGTTCAGTTTCAGGTCCAGGAGATGAGCAAGTGTCAGATTAGTTTGGGGCACTGCTGTGCAATGCGGCCGTGACAGGATTTATGTTTAAATATAGTTTAAATAAATTGGGGATTGTTTGGCTTTTGTTGGGGTATGGGCTGGAGATTTCATAAAAAATATAAAACTAGAAATCCAAATATACCATATATATATGTCGATATCAATAAATATTTAATACATATAAATATAAGTAAAAGAAATCTATTGTGTCAAAAGAAAATATCTATTATTATATAAAAAGGTATTCTCTCCAATATATATAATATCTATAAATATAACAAATGAAAATTACAAATATAGATGTGAATAGAATTATGACAAACAAAATTATTTTTAAACTTTTAAATGTGTTTTAAATAAAGGGGTGTCTTTGCTTTTTATTTCGTTAGAGGCAGGGTTTTATTTTAAATAATATAAGTACTATAGAAATGTAAATTGACACACAGAAATATATAATAAATATATAGAGATACAAAAATATAATACCAAACTATGAATAGAAATAGAAATCTATGTAACTAACATGAAGAGATGCAATATATAATATAATTTTTATTATACAGTAATATAAATTCTAAATATACATGCGACTATAAATATGAAAAATATATGATGGGGCCTCAGATCAGCACCAGGTGTGTGTGAGGATGATGGGGGCTCGGAGCAGCCCAGGTGTGAGCTGTTAGGATGATGGGGGCTCGGAGCAGCCCAGGTGTGAGTGTGAGGATGATGGGGGCTCAGATCAGCACCAGGTGTGAGTGTGAGGATGATGAGGGGCCAGGACGAGGCTGTTTTAGGGGGAGGCTTTGCCTCAGCTCCCTTTTGCATGGAACTGCTGAGTGGAGGGGTTTATGGGCCGCTCCCGGCGCTGTCTCATGGAAGGACTGCGAGAGCTTCCCACAGGGTCGGGGGGACACCTGGATCCGCGCTTGGGTACGTGGAGCATCGCTTAAAGGAGGCGCCGAGGGACGAATCTTTGTGCCGGGGAGCAGCAGCCGAACAGGTGAGCCCGTGTGGGTTTGGAGCGGGGAATTTTCTCCTTCCCCTTTGCAATTTCATCTTGCTAGTCCCTCCCCGGTTCCCCAGGAACAAAAATGGAGCTTATGAAGACAAAAGGAATTAAGGAGAAGGAAGCAGCTCCTCTTCTTTTATTGTCTGCGTTTGACCTGAGGGGATCCCTCTTGACTTGTGGATTTAAGGGTGTTGATTGCAGGAAAAGCTGCCTTTTCCAGGCTGTTAGGGGTATCCCGGGGGTGACAGGGAATCCTTGCATTCTATTCTAAGGGGAATGGGAAAAGTATTCTTGTGGCATTATGGGTTTGATTTGAAGGCAGCCCACCCCATTTTCATCACCCTAGGGTTTAAATGGAGGGGGCAGCCCTTGTGTGCCTCCTTTTGAAGGGTTTGAATGGAGGTCGAAATCGCCCTTTCCCATCAGTCGAAGGCTTTCATTTGGGGAGCGCCCCTTCTTTTCTGCTCTCCTAGGGGGTGAAATTTTAGGGGAGAATTTCTTTGCCCTTGTTGAAGTGAGGTGCGCCCCGTCTGCGGTTTCGGGGTTGGCTTGCGGGAAGCCGCAGCTCCGGCAGCGTTTGCAGGGCTGCAATGGGGCTGTGCCGCTGCATTGGAGGGCGCTTCTCGTGCCCGCGGCCCGGCCCGGAACGTTCCCGGCCCGGAACGTTCCCGCTCGGGAGCGCTGCTGGCACGGCCCGGGCAGCTGCCGGGGCGCACGGGGGATTCGGCGCGGCCGGGCCGGCCAAGGGCGGCAGTGGCGGAGCCGCGCCGGTGCGAGCCGCGCGGAGCCGAGGGGAGCCGGGCCGGGCCGGCCAAGGGCGGCAGAGGCGGCGCGGGCGCTGCTGCGCCGGCCCGGGCGGTGCCGGCCGCTCCGTCCGCTCCGGGCGCGGGGCTCGGGCGCCGCCGGTAGCCCCGGGCCCGGTGCCGGCCCCGCCGGGCAGGGGCAGCGGGCGGGGCTCCCCGGGGCGGCGCCGGCCCCGCGTGCCGGAGCAGCCGCCGCAGGAGCCGCTTTCCTGCCGGGAGCCGCGCTCCGTCCGGGGCCGGCAGTGAGCGCGGGGTTCGGCCGCACCAGGTTCGGCGGTGCCGTGGCTCGGAGGCGCTTTGGAGGCTGGGTGGCATCGCTGGGTTTGGTTTGCAGCGGGTGTCTGCTAAGGGATACGGTGTTCTTCCTGAGGGGCACGGTTCTCGGTGCCGGTAGGGATGATAATGGTTTGTTTTGGATTGGGTTTTGTAGTCGGATTTTTTTTTTTTTTTTTCCCGGGTATTATGTTTAGAAGGGCGCGCAGTGGTTTTTACGGGTCGTAGCGTGAAGCAGCGGTTCGCATTTTAATTCTGTTGCGGTGGCTTTTATTAGCGTGAGTGTGTAGTGTTTGTTTTGGGGGGCTTGAGGTAGCGTCCTGTCGTTCATAGCAGCGGGTTTTTAATCTTTATAATTGCATGTGTGTTTATCGTCTTCCAGGGCTTTTATTTGTTTGGTTTATTTGATTGTAGTGTGTGTTTTATGGTTACGGGTAATTTGGGGGACATTGTTTATGGTTACGTTTGTCTTTAGTCTTTGTGTTTGTTTCTAGGTGGTATTTTTATTTTGATAGCTTGAGGCACTATGGGTTTATTCAGTTGGGAATAATTTTTTTGTTGCAGTTTTAAGTTTATCTGGTTTTTGGTATTATTCTTGTTGTTGGTTTCTTTATTTTCTTGTTGTTGTTGTTGTTGTCTTTTAATGTATTTGAGTATTGTTTATCAGCGTTTTCTTTGGGAACATGGGTATTTATATGGTGGGTTTTTAAAGTATTTATTTATTTGGGTAGTTAATTTCTTAGTTTTTAGTGGTTGAGATGTTTTTCCATTTTGTTAATTAGTTCAGGTTTTAAAGTTATTTTTACAGAGGATTGTTTATTCCTTGAGTTAGTGTAGAGGTAGAATTTTGTTGGGTTTTTTTTTTTAGTAACGTCATTCAGGGTGAGTGGCACTGGCTTGAGTTGAGTAGATTGGTTTGACTTTTTTTTAGTACTTTTTGTAATTTGCTGTGTGTGTTTCTATAGGATTTTCTTTTATTTTGGTTCCATTTTTCTGTCCTGATGAGAATTGTTATTGAAAAGAGTGTTCTTTGTTTTTTTGCTGACACTTGTTTGGCTGTTGGAGGTATCTTGATGTTTTTGGAAGACATTGGTGGGAATTTGACGCTGTTTGTTTCGTCGTTTCATTTAGGAATTGGATTTTAAATATGCAATTATGACTCTAACTATATTGAAACAAAAGAAATAGATGTGTAGCAATGGGAATGAGCCAATTTTATTTTTATATATTCGGTCAATTTTTAAAATTTAACATGTAACATAAGTCATTATATGTTACAATAAGTTATTCTGATTTTAATAGAGTATTGTGTATGTTTTTAGATATATGAATAGAGAATATAAATGTAAATACAACCCAAACAAAAATACAAATATATAAATGTATTGCAACTATATGCAGATCTATAAAAAATTAATATTAAATTGTAAATGTAAAATAACATAAATTGATACAATATATAATACAAGTAATACTGCATATTATATTTTATGAAAATATATTTTATTTTATGAAAAATATTATCGGAAATGGATATAAAATAGATATAAATACGGATGTGATATATCTATCTATCTATATCTATCATTTGTTGTATATTATGATAAATATTAATATAAAGAAACATTTAGGTAGTTTAAAATAATGGATGGTTTTGTTTTTTCTTTGCCAAAGCAGGGGTTTTTGTGTAAAAATTACAAATACAAATAATATAAAGGTAGAAATATAAGTATAGAAATATATCATAAACACATTAAAGATTCATATAAAAATTAGAAATATAAGGAAAAATAAGTTGTAGCAGTAGATATGGTAAATAATTTAAAAAATATTTCCCGTATATTTTTTGAATAAGGTGCATATTATATATAGTTATTAATATAATGCATCAATATAAACGATAAATATATATAAAATATCAACTATCTGTAAGAAGGAATAAAAGCTCTATGTCACGTGCAGCAGTAGAAAATTTCAGGCTCCCAGGGAATAAATAGTTTTCTTTAAATCATTTTCGTTTTGGATTTTTTTTTTTTTTACTCTCGGGTAGCCTGAAAGTTTCTACTGCTGCTTTTTTATTCTAAAGGTGGAAAGGTAAACCAAGATTAGAAATACAAGAAAGGGGAAGGGAAAGGGAAGGGGAAGGAAAGGGGAAGGAAAGGAAAGGAAAGGAAAGGAAAGGAAAGGAAAGGAAAGGAAAGGAAAGGAAAGGAAAGGAAAGGAAAGGAAAGGAAAGGAAAGGAAAGGAAAGGAAAGGAAAGGGGAAGGAAAGGAAAGGGGAAGGAAAGGGGAAGGGAAGGGGAAGGGAAGTGGTGAAAAACAGAGTGAAAAAAGTAAAAAGAGTTGGAGGGAAAAAGAGAGGGCATTGGAGAGGAGCGGTGCTGCCTCAGGTCCTTCCCAGCCCTGGGGCGAAGGACCTGTTTGATGCCCAGGAGGGACTGCAGCTCCCGGTGGCGGGGGACGGAGCCGTGGCTGTCAGCCCGAGACTACAACTCCCGGCAGGCCGTGCTGCTGGCGCGGCGTGTGACGCAACGGCTGACGCGGCACATGAGTGGCTGGCGTGCCAGGCGGCCGCGCGGGGCTGTGCGCGCGCAGCTGCCGGCGCCTCTCCCGCGCGGGACAGCGACGCTGGAGGGGCGCAGCCTCCGTCTGGCCGCCCGCCCGGAGCTGAGCAGCGCGGAAGGAGCGTCCGCCCGGTTCCTCGGCCGCACTCAGCGGTGCCGGGGGCGGGGGCGCTGCCGCCCGCCGATGGCGGAGGGCGAGGCAGTGCTTTGCTGCCGCGGGCCGGGAGCTGCAGGAGCCGCCCCGGGCGAGCGGCGCCGGGCGCTGCCGCGGTCCCAGTGGGGCGGCCGCCCTCGGGCTGGC
Organism: Melospiza melodia melodia; assembly: GCF_035770615.1. Taxonomy (NCBI): domain Eukaryota; kingdom Metazoa; phylum Chordata; class Aves; order Passeriformes; family Passerellidae; genus Melospiza; species Melospiza melodia. The sequence goes on from NW_026948523.1 coordinate 141,247, forward strand.
GGAGGCGCCGGAGGAGCCCCCGAGCTGCAGCCGTCTCCCTCGGGCTGCTGCCGGTGCTGCGGGCGGAGGCGGCTCCGCCGCGTGTTGGGCGCTGCGAGCAGGGAGCGCTGCGGTATCGCCGGCATGACGGGGTTGCTGCCTGCGTTAGTGCTCGTGGCTCTTTGTGCCGTGACAGCGGATGGAGCGGCGCTGAGCGGTAAAGCCAGAGATGGCCGGGAGAATGCCCAGCGCAGGGAGCGGGCGGGCTGTATGCTTCGGATGGCACAGGTGCGAGCTGCAAAGTCACCCCCCCTTCTGCCCCTGCCCTCCCGAGCCCCAGGGAAAATGCTTTCCAGCATTGTCGAGCTTCTGAAAGACAAAACTTGTGATCTGACACTTGCATCCAGAAAAGGTTTCTGTCTAGATTAGCAAATGCCTCAATTGTTCTTGGTTACATCCCATGACCGGTTTTAGGCAGCGACTTTATAATGCTTTTAGGATTTTCTTGTACAATGGTGAGAAAATAGGCAGGTCTGATAGTGGTTTCACTTTTTGTTCTACTTCACGTTCCGTAAGATTCTTTTATGCAAGCACTTGTTTTAAAATTCTACTGTAAGCGTTTATGGTTCACTTTTTTTTTCTTTGCAGCACCCGTGACTTTTTTTTCCCTCTAAATCAGGAGTAAATATAGCTGAGTAAAATTACCTTGATTTTCTTCCTTCTTTTTCAACTGAATTGTTTTTATTAAAAATCCTATTTGAATATGTAGAAAAAGTGGGGATGTCTTGTAATATATCGTAGCTTTTCTTGTTTACAGGATACTCAGAAAATATGTCTCCCTTAGAGTCCCACAGAAACGTTCTCAGTGCGATCTCTATCAAGGTATGTATTTACAAGTAAGTGGTCTCTTTAGATATTGGCCTGTGAATTACCTTTTCCTGTAATACAGAGCTTGCGTTCTGTGGGTTTTATGATAAAGCTGTAAAACATGTCAAAATGGTTTTGCAAGTCTGAATCGTTGAAGGCAGCAAGAAGTGGATTTAGAGCCTGTTCTTGAGCAGACAAAGGGAAAAAGTGTGGCTTTGATGCTGAACTTGTCATTTTTCATTTGACTTGTCTTGCATTATTTAAGAGTAGAGAGAACTAGAAAAAGAGAGAAATCGAATTGGTTCTTGAGCACTCCTCAAATGCTCACCATGATCCAGTGTAGAGCCGAAGGGAAGGGTGATGGAACAGAGCTCTGTGCTTTAGAAGGAAATAAATTTAAAGCTGACCTCCGCACAGAGTCTCACTAACTTCTGTGGTTTTAAAATACAAGATAAGTTTAGGAAGTGTTGGAAGTTAGTGTTTTGGGAAAGAAATGGCAGTTCCACAGAACATTCCATTGAACAGAGGCTCTGGGAACGATTCATGTTGTAAGTGCTGTCACTGCAGTCAGTTGGTGGTTCAGCCTTGAAACGTGCACTTGGCCTTCTATAAAGCACTGTTTTGTTTGCCTTTCAGTGCTATGAGTCTTGATCAATTGGAGAAGAGCCCAAGAGAAATTTTTCATCCCTTGATATAAAAGGTAGGAAGTGACTTTTTTGGTTTGGTTCTTTTTCTTTATTATTTTCTGGAAATAAAAGTAATTAAGTATAGGTACTACTGGTTTGTTTCTTCCAGTAGCAGGTGATAATAATAGTAGTAGTACTAGTAAAAATCATAATAGAAATAATAACAATAGTAATGTAATACTACTTAAACTGTCTTTATCCATTGGACTGGCCATTTCAAATCAAAACTTCTAAACACAAATCAAACCATCATCCTTGTAGAATCTTTCACAGCAGTGGGCTAAAGATCCTGGTTTTGTTGACAGCATTTATTGGTTCTGGAAGAACAAGAGGGAAGTACAAGCCTAACTACTTCTAGCTCACAGACCCGTCCAGTGAACCCAGCTTTGTGTTTTGGTGGGCTTTTGATGACTTTGAAATCAATTGCTCATTCCAGTAAAAAAAATTCATGTTTTTTTGAACGTGACAGCAGAAATAACTTTAAGCACCAACTTAATAATAATAGATCACCAGTTTAAGTTAAAAATTCATGCTATACTATCAAAATTTAAAGGTAAATTATTATGTATTAGGTGATGGTATAAAGTGTATGTTCTAATGTGTAATGCAAAGATACATACGTACCTGAAAGTCCTTAGAGGAAACAAATTTTTATGTCTGCTGTTTGATTGTTTACCATACGATATTTGGTTTCATTTCCCAGGGATCGGTGAATTTTAACTTTGGAGTCCCCTATGCTAAGGATGCTCAGCTTACAGGTGATGAAATGTTCAGTAATGGTGAGTTTTTCACCTTCTCTTTAATTGCTATGCTGATCTGAATAAGAAAAAAAAAAAACAAAAGCAAGGGAAAAAAAAGGATGGTTTATTATCTTTTACGCTGTTATGTTTGTTTCCTCAGTATTTGCTGCAGCTCTGCTTACCCAAGCTTTGGGTTCCTTCTGTCCCACTGGGAGTTGCCCAATTTGGTTGCATCTGGTGAAATTCACCCTGAGACCTTACAGAAGCAGCTCCAACTACGTGAGAGCCATTTGCAGTTCTCTCCAGACGCCTGGAGAATGGGCGACGTTTCTGAGGATCCGGCGAGCGTGCCTCTATCAAAACTCAGTCTGTGAAGTTTCTGGGGAAAACCCTTCTGTGTCCTGAAGGGTTCAAACTCTGGTGAGGATCCAGTTATCAGGTGCTCACCTGGATGGTTCCAGCTCTTAAAGTGAACACTTGTACTCTTACCCTGTAGTTTACATCTATTGTATTTTTGTTATTTTGCAAGATTTTTTGTCTTTGCAAAATACTGTGCATTTCACTCTTTGGAACCTCTCAGATGGTTCTTTGGTGCAGCACCACCCCAGGGGACACTTGGCTGCTGTCCTGAAGGGGTTGGTGGCTAGAATTGTAAATCCTGGAGAGTTTGTGAGTCTTCTGTCCCCAGGGAGGTGTCATGCTTTGTTTACTTTTGTTCTGTTGGTTAGGCGCTGCTTCTCGTTGCAAGTATGAATTTCAAACTGCCCTGTTCTTATTTTAACTGTTTTCCTGGTTCTCTCCGCCCGGCAGGGAAAGACTCTCGTGTCCTTGTCGTCGGGCTCGGTGCTGTCCAAGAAGATACGGGGACTAAAAAAATCATAAGAAGCAAAATACGACTGCAGGGAAAAGAAGCTGGAGAGAACAGAAGGTGATATTGTTATCCTTACCCTGTATTAGAGACATCCGCTGCGCTTTGATGCTGGCAGCTGCCAGGGGCTTGTTAGCTCTTTGTAGGCAGGTGTAGGTGTTCACTTGTAGTTTTTTTCTCTGGACAAGTCAATTCAAACTTTGCTAAGCTTATATTTGCAGATTACTCTCTAGCACAGTCCAGCATGACATTTTTGAATGTTGTAAAAATACCATGTTACTTGGAAATTGCTAATGAAGAGAAGCTTTAGGGGAAGATAAGATTTCAGGGTTGGAAGTTGTGAGAAGAATTTTGTGGGGATGTTAGACTGAAGTAAAGCACACTTGAAGCTGGACTGGCACGCTGGCAGGTCCCCTATTAAACAGTAGTGCTGAGATTAGCCTGGGGGTTGCCCGTTGTTTCTGTAGAAATCAATGTTTCCTGGTCTTCAGAGGGAAGCTGCTTTGAAAAGCTGGAAGGTGCAGCATGCTGACAATCCCCGTGCTTTGGATTAAAAGTAGATTTCAGAAGGGTCCTAAGCTTTTGTCTTTTCCTAGAAGTCGATGTAATCCTATCGAGGAGTTTTTAATTCTGTGTTGCCATGTCATCAATCAGAGCCCTGTTGTACTAATCTTCATACAAGTACAAAACAACAAATCAGACCCTGTCCCAACCACTTAGAGCCCAGAACACGATTTCCTCGGGCTGCCATTTGTGTGCCATCGGTACTCACCGTGGAAGGGAGCTGGGGATTGTTGCAGCTGTTGGGAACGAACTGCTTCTCGTCACACAGAAATGGAATTGGGACGACGCCTCGGCCAGCCCCTCTGTGCCATCGTCTCCTGAATCTGCAGCAGAGCAGTTCCAGTCCATCCGGGCACGTGTAATCCAGTTCCTGATGATCTGAGCACACAGAGCAGCGCTCAGCTGCTGTGGGGGGCTCAGGGAGGGCAGAGTGTGCATTGTCATCTTCCTGAACCTACAGACAAATCAAAGTGAGAAGCCACAGCGTGGAAATCAGTCACATATATGCTAAATAAAACTTGCAGATTTTTTTAAGAATTGTTGTTGCTTGTTCTTTGTTGTGCTTCAGTGCTTAGAAAACCTCCCTTTAAAATCAGTTAAATTCATCAGTTGAACCTTTGTTTGCAGACCTTCACTGAGCAGAATTCATTGCTGACTCAGTGCACGCTGTGCTGGCCTCCCGGGAGTGTGAGGAGCTCATGTGTGCTACTTTTTGCTTTAGGACGCTCTAAGGTATTTATTCCTTTTGGGATACATGATGAGAATTCCCAAGAGAGGTAGTTATAAAGTATGACATCGGGAAAAAACCTGTGTGGTTGGAATGTTGTTGCTGTCAAAAGTTAATTTTTTTTTAGCCAGTAGTTAGCTTTTTGCTTTATTTTTGTGGTATCAGTATTTTATTGTTTAAAAAATTGCTTCAAAATAACTTCTGTGGCTGGCCATCAGTACCTTGTTCAGATTTGCCTATTTGCTTGTAGCTAAAATGTTCACGTCTTGTTTATCATTCTATTTAAGAAACTGCTGCCCAGCCAACTAATAACTGAATATCTATCTGTCTGGGACATGGGGAGAGGATTTAGGTAATATCTTTGTTTCCAGAAAAGAGTTGTAGTGTAGTTTCTAAATAGAGGAGAAGAGGGTGAAGACTCTGGGCTCTGATGCCGTTGGGGCACCCCAAGGTCCCCAGGAGAGGGAGCCCCACTGGGGTGCAGGAGCAGATGTGTTCTCATGTAATATAGAATAAATTATAAATATAAATATGAAAATTATAAATATGAAAGTATTTTTTAAAATCGTTACATAAAGCAGGCTTTTTTTATTTGTCAATAGGCAGGGTTTTGATTATAAAAATTATAAATACAAATAATATGAAGGTAGAAATGTAAGTATAGGAATATATCATAAATAAATACAGATATATATATATATAAAAAGTTTAAAAACAAGAAAAAATTAGTTGTAGCAGTAGATATGATACATAAATAATAATTTAAATCCATTTCTAGAATTTTATGTATATTATATGTAATTAATAATACACTGCATCAAAAGAAACTAACTATAAATGTGCGTATAATTATACTAAGTATAAAAATATTTCAATATCGTTTGAAAGAAGGTGGTTTTTTGTATTTATTTGGCTAGAGATGGGGGTTTTATTTTGAATAAAAGAAATATTATAGAAATATAAATCTAAATATAGAAATATACAGTCAATATAGAAAGATATTTATAAAAACACGAACGAACGACGCCGCCTTCGGCCGAATGGAACGAGCTCAGCCGAACCAAGGCGAGACCGGCCGAACCTGACGGCCTCGAGCGAACCGAGGCCAGGCTTGCGAGGCTGCCTGAACCGAGCCGAGCTCAGCCGAACCGAGCCCGCTGCTCTCGTGCGCGCTAATTAGCGCGAGCGCGGTCACAGCCTAATGAGCTCCTGCGGCACGCCGCGCTCCCGATCGTGTCGGTGTGATGGCCGGGCCGCCCGCGGGACGCGGCAGCAGGAGAGCCCCGAGCCGGGCGAGTTTAACGTGAGGCGCCGCCGCTTGCCCGCTCTCAGGGAGCCGAGCGGAGTCGCGTCGAGCGCACTGAGCGGCTCCGAGTTCGGCCGAAGCGAGGCGAGCCGAGCCGCGCCGAACGTACAGAGCGGCTCCGAGTTCCGCCGAAGCGAGGCGAGCCGAGCCGCGCCGAGTGCGCTGAGCGGCTCCGAGTTCTGCCGAAGCGAGTCGAGCCGCGCCGAGCGCAGAGAGCGGCTCCGAGTTCGGCCGAAGCGCAGAGAGCAGAGCCGCGCTGAAGAGGCGAGTACAGCCGAATGCAGCCGACAATAGCCGAGTTTAGCCGAGCAGCTGTGAGCCTTGAGGTGAGCGTGCATCATTGCCGGTTTGGGATTGAGTGAAATGCACTAAGGAAACCAGCTTTGGGGAGGGAGGCAGGGAAATCCTCTCTTAACGTTTACCAATTCTTCCGTCAAACTCATCACGGCAGCACAGCGTGAAGACTGAAAGTGTAAGAAGATGTGGAGGGAAACAGAGAATCTGACAGGAGCATCGAATGCACAAGTGCACGAATTTTGCTTTTTGCTTGGATGGAAACTCAGAAGTTTTAAGGAATTTGGGAAGAAGAAGGGACATTTCAGAAGAAGAAGTTGTTGTTGTTACAGTCCTGGCAAAATCTTTTGTTCTAGCTAATAAAAGAAGTTAGTTTAAAAAACAAAAAAAAAAAAAAAGTGGTTTTTTTTTCTTCACTGTTATATTCATTGGTGGTATATGGTGTGTTGTTTTATTTCTTGGTGTTATTAACTCTGTGTAAATTGTTTTTTGAGTGAAGCTAACTTTGGATGGGTTGTTTTGTATTTGAGGTAGGATTAATTTCAATAGGTTTCTTTCATAGACTTCTGATAGGTATTACTGGGATTTTGGTTTTGTTTACTGTATGCATAAACATAGAGATTTGGTAGGGCCAGCTGGGCTGCTGGAGTTTTGGGTGTGAATTTATTAGATGGCTTTTGTTAAACACAGAATAATTATAGAAGGTAACAGCAAATTACTCAATTACCCAATTTATCCAGCTATGTAACCTTACCACAAAGTTTTATATCTTGCCAGTTTTCTGTTCTTCTACTCCAAGTAGTTGTTGCAAAAAAGAAAGTACTGCTATTTTTCTGAAGAACTTGCTTCTCTAACAAGCCCTTTACTCCCCTTGAATCTGAGTCAGAGCTAAACAGCTGCAGCTGCTCTGAGGGCTTGGTGGGATTAGCTCCCTCCCTTTTCCTGGGTGGCATGGGAACGAGAGGCGGGCACCACCAGGGGTTATTAACCCCAGCCGTGGCTGAGGGGCTTCATACCCTGTCTGGGATGTGTTGGGGTAAGAGCTCTCCTCCCATTTCAGCGAAGAGGCTCTTTCATCTCGTCTCAGCTTGTTTTCAGCAGGTGTTGCTGGCCATCTAAAGCACAGAGGCTTGGAAGATTCTGTGAAGAAAACAGCATAGAACACAGGGAATGTTTAGGTTTGTGATTTTGGGTTTTGTGTTTAGGGGTGGTAAGGTGCCTTTGTAATTTTTGGTTTTGCCCTGGTTTTTTTTTTGGTTTTTTTTTTTTTTTTTTTTTTTTTTTTTTTTTTTTTTTTTTTAATTGAGGAGTGAGACTCCCTGAAATACCAAGCTGTGTCAAGCACAACAAATTTTCAGCAGATTCATGATGTCTTAAGAGGGATCTGCCCAGTGTCCAAGATGATGTTTGAGACTGAGGCTTCTGATGAGTTGAGGATTGTGATGGGGAGAGGGAGGGTGAGCACGTGTCCAGTTAGGAGTTATTGTGGATGGAGGGAGGTTTGCAGGCAGCAGGGTGAGAAAGGGTGTTTATTTGTTTATTTGAGGGCCCCCCCACACAAGGCTGTTCAGAAGCCTAGCAGAGGCATTCCCGTGTCTTACAGCACACAAGGTCATCCACTGCACTCACAGCAATGCCATTTAACTTTGCCTTTCTCTTACCCAGGTACCAACCCTAATGAAGGCCACAGCCTTGGAATCAGGATGAAGCTGGAGCCTGAGGGAGCCAGGCACACTCAGGAAAGGGCAAGTAGCTGCCTTGCAGGGATTTGGCCCGCATAACTCTGGACTCACACTTTGGTTTCGGTTTACTTTATTGTAGCTGACCAAGAGGCTCATAGGCGCTCACGAGGCCCTCGGAGGCAGACTCATTTCAGGTGCAACGTGGATCCACGTCACCGATCATCCAAAAGATAAGTCGGGGGCCATGGCCTGGAGATGAGTGAATAGTGGGTTGGGAGTTCTTGGGGCAGATTTAAAAATGAGCAGAGGGAAAGGCAATCTTGTCCAAGGGCCTCTTAGGACAGCTAAAGGGAGAGGCTCTACTTTTGATGGCAGCTTTCAGGTGGGCAGTGCAGAACAGCTCCGGTGTGCGTCGTGTTGTCCGGTGTGCCGTGTTCCCTAGTGTGTCTTTGGGGTCCCTTTTGCCCTCTTCCCTCGAGGCCCCCACCACAAGCATGATGTGTCGTGTTTCATGTCCCCCTGTTTGTCACGTTCTGTGTCACGGGTGTCTGCAGGTATTTGTGCCGGAGCTGTTCTGCCCTGCCGCATGGTGTGCTTCAGTAGGACAAACCATGGGGAGTTGGAATTTGTGACGTGGGCTGTACTTGGGCTCTAGCTGCTCTTCCTAGATTGACATAAGGTGTTTGCAGCTTGTGAGTTACCCTGGTGGTGTTTGACATATGTTCTAGCTTTCTTTCAGGTGCAGCTGCATTCCATGTGTGGCAGAGGGTCAGGGTTAGGAGGTGCCGGGCCTTCTTAGGAGCGCGGTGAGTAGCAGAGTGGTGGGGTTTTGGCCGATGCGGTGCCAAGGTCAGGCACTGATGTTTGGTTCTCTTTAATCTGGCTATCGGAGAGACACCAGCCCGGTGCCAGCAGGACCTTCCCAGCTGACGAGGTGGCCTTTCTATGCACCTGAGACTGACTGGCATCCCCAGATGTCTGAGAGATAAGTAGAGGGCTGTGACCCACAGAGGGGATGAAGGCATGGTGCTGGTTTGGGAATTACTGGGAGGGGTTTTTGGGTCCGATTTGGAGGTGGGGGGTGTTCATGAAGTGGCCCCTTAGGCCCCATAAAAGCCACGTCTCACTTTTGATCCCAGTGCTGAGGAGCGCAGGGCAGAGCAGTCCCGGTGTGTCTCGTGTCATGTGTCTGTTGTGCATTATGTGTTGTTTGTGTATGCAATGTCTTTTACCTTAGGGGGGCCTGTCATAAACCTTGGCATCCTTGTTAGCATCTGTGATCACTGCATTCCCTGGCCTGGCATCCAGGCCACAGAACTTTTGACTGGGGAGCTCAGACAGGCATCAGACTCTCTTCTCTCTTTGGAAGCATCCAGTCAGGTGTCTTGTCAGGTCTTGTTCTGAGCTGTACAGACAGCTGTGCCCCACCTGGATCCATTGTGGTGGATTAGGACTTGTAAGAATGTGAGGGCAGGCAGAGGATTCTGAGCATAGGATTCCTAGGCATCGATCTTTGCTGTTCTTGGAATAAATCCTTCAGTTAGCATCTTCTTCCTCCAGGGTTCTCTGAGCCTCATCAGCTGACCGTCAGTTTGAACTCAGTCATCTCCTTTTGCATTCTCTCAGTCCTTGCAGCCATTTTCCTTGCCAAGAGATTTCTGTTCCTGTTGTGTCCCTGTTGTCTGTCCTGTCCTGCCTGTCCTGATTCACGGGTGTCAGCACACGTATGTGCCGGAGCTGCTCTGCCCTGCCGCATAGCCTGGTGCAATAGTAGAAATCCCGGGGACTTGGAATGTGTAATGTGGGGTGTAGTTGGACTCTAGGTGGGATTTGTAGATGGACACAGGATATCTGGAGCTCCTCAGTTATCCTGCAACAGTTTGACTCTTGTCCTACCTTTTTTTTCAGATTGAGATGGATTGAATCGGTGCCAGAGGGCCCCATCCCGTTGAGGGGATTGCCCCGAGCAGGTGAGGCCCCATTTGTCTCTGCAGCAGAAGTGTGTATGGTGACTGTGTTACAGCACTGTTCTTTGTCTTTCTTTTTAGGAAGTCAATCTGGATACCAGCAGCCAAGGTGAGCAGTGGAGAGAAATGGTTCTTATTGCTCAGCTCTCAAGAACAACAATTTTTCAGCAGATGGATCATGTCGCAAGAGAGGTCTGCCCAGTGTCAAGGATGATGTTTGAGATTGAAGCTTCAGGTGAGTTGAGGGTTGTGCATGGGAGAGAGAGGGTGATCAGGTATCCATTTAGGAGTTCTTGGGAGGGGGTTTGCAGGCAGCAGGGTGAGAAAGGGTGTTTATTTGTTTATTTGAGGGCCCCCCCACACAAGGCTGTTCAGAAGCCTAGCAGAGGCATTCCCATGTCTTACAGCACACAAGGTCATACACTGCACTCACAGCAATGCCATTTAACTTTGCCTTTCTCTTACCCAGGTGCCACCCCTAATGAAGGCCACAGCCTTGGAATCAGGATGAAGCTGGAGCCTGAGGGAGCCAGGCACACTCAGGAAAGGGCAAGTAGCTGACTTGCAGGGATTTGGCCCGCGTAACTCTGGATCACACTTTGGTTTCGGTTTACTTTATTGTAGCTGACCAAGAGGCTCCTCGGCACTCATGAGGCCCTCGGAGGCAGACTCATTTCAGGTGCAACGTGGATCCACGTCACCGATCATCCAAAAGATAAGTCGGGGGCCATGGCCTGGAGATGAGTGAATAGTGGGTTGGGAGTTCTTGGGGCAGATTTAAAAATGAGCAGAGGGAAAGGCAATCTTGTCCAAGGGCCTCTTAGGACAGCTAAAGGGAGAGGCTCTACTTTTGATGGCAGCTTTCAGGCGGGCAGTGCAGAACAGCTCCGGTGTGTGTCGTGTTGTCCGGTGTGCCGTGTTCCCTAGTGTGTCTTTGGGGTCCCTTTTGCCCTCTTCCCTCGAGGCCCTCACCACAAGCATGATGTGTCGTGTTTCACGTCCCCCTGTTTGTCACGTTCTGTGTCACGGGTGTCTGCAGGTGTTTGTGCCGGAGCTGTTCTGCCCTGCTGCATGGCGTGCTTCAGTAGGACAAACCATGGGGAGTTGGAATTTGTAATGTGGGGTGTACTTGGGCTCTAGATGGGATTTGTCGATGGACACATGATTTCTGGAGCTCTTAAGTTATCCTTCAACTGTCTGCCTCCTTTCCTAACTTTTTTTTCAGATGCACCTCCTGAGATGACTACAGTAGTTCTGGAGGTTCCATCTTCTCAAAGGGTATAGGGTTCAAGAATTCATCTTGCAGAGAGTTATATCAAGTCCTGGCTTGTATTGTATGTACCTATCTTGACTTGTACACGTGTGTACTTACACAGCATGTAAGTGTGTCGCCTTATATGGTGTATGCTTACACCCTGTGTACACTTGCACTGTTTTCCTCAGCTTATATATTGTGTGTACTTACATTGTGCCATTTATGATCGGAGCTGCCCTGCCCTGGCACGTAGTCACAGTTAGGTAGAACATTTATCAAAATTTTACTGGTCATCTGTGTTCTATGGGATTTTGGGTACAAAATTTATCGGTCCCGAGCGGGGACAAGTCCTGGCTGTCAGATAGCCACTCATTGACCCTTCCTGTCATCTCACAGGTCCCCGAGCCTGCTGATTTCCCCAGAATCTACCATTTGACGTCAGGGAGCAGCAGCCAGAAGATGTGTTACAGCACTTTCTTCTGCGTCTCGAGTAAGGGATGCAGTGAGCGTGTAAATGGAAAGAGTGTGTGAGCGTGTGTGAGAGCATGTGACTGTGTCTGTGTCTGCTCGTCTCTGCATGTGTGAGCACATGCTGACTGGATTTAAGCTTGTGTGTGTGACTTGTGCTTTCCAGGTTTTGCAACTCATTGTTAAATTTGGAATAAAAAATCCCCAGCTGGGTTACATTGTATGTTCTGACATGGTATGTACCTATGTTGGCTTAAAACCCAGAAAAACAGACGAAGATAGGCAAGAAAAAACCCAGGAAAAAACCCCAAGATGGGTGAGAAAAAACCCAGAAAAATACCCCGATGCTGGGCAAGAAGAAACCTAGAGAAAAACCTGAAAATGGGCAAGAAAAAAAAACCAGAAAAAAACAGGAAAAAACCCTGAAGGTGGGCAAGAAAAAACCCAGAAAAAAACCCAGAAGAAAATTCCAACAAGGGCAAGAAAAGACCCAGAAAACACCCAGAAAAAATCGCAACCAAAGTATAAATATAGAAATGTGTTTCAAATATATGCAGATAAATAATTTAACAATTCTTTATATAAAATATAAAATAACATAAATCAACACAATCCGTAATACTGCATATATCTTATTATAGTGTATTATAGGATATTGATATAAAATAGATTATTTATGTGTATCGTATCTTATTTATATAGTTTGTTATATATTACACCATATTGATATACTGTATGTTTTTTTAAGTAGTTTAAAATAAAGGGGGATTTTGTTTTTTATTTGGCAAAAGCAAGTGTTTTAGTATAAAAATTATGAATACAAATAATATAAAGCTAGAAATCTAAGTATAGAAATAGACAATAAATAGCTAAAAGTTAATATAAAAATTAAAAATATGTACCATATCTACTGCTACAACTTACAGATTAATTCTTTTTTAACTTATTTTTTCTTATATTATGTGAATAGGATACATATTATATATTATTATATTCACATTTATGTTTATATTTAAGCATTATATTAGTCATGCAAGCTATAAATATAAAAACAGGTCAATATAGTTTAAAAGAATAGAGCTTTTTATTTCTTTAGTTAGGATGGGATTTTTATTTTAAACAATAAAAGCATGATAGAAATGTAATTTCAAACATAGAAATATACAATCGATATAGAAAGATATTTATCAAACCAGAAAATATAAGTAAATATAAATAATAGGAACAGACAGAATATGTTATATAAATTACATGCTACATCAATGTCCACTGTAAAGATGCATGTGAAATTTTATATTTCTATTTTTCTTATTTATATTATGTAAACATGGCTTTAAATCAAGGGGGCTTGTTTGGTTCTGGTCGGGTAAGAGGCAGGTTTTTGGCATTTATTTCAGAGCAGTTTTTGGTGGGGGTCGCCCCTGTTATTTTTTGCCGCCTTCTCTGCCCGCAGCCCTGAGGCGCGCTGCGCCCCTGGCTGGGGCGGGCGGCAGTGCTGCCGCTTTGTGGGCAGAGCGCGGTACTGCAGCTCTCAGCCGCCAGGCAGCCGAGAGGCCGCCATGTTGGGAGTGGCGAGTTGCGGATGTCACGGAGTTTTTCTTGACCTTCTCAAGATGGCGGCGACAAGGGCTGGGAAGTCGAGGACCCGGCTCGGTCTAATCGGCTGCCTGCATGGAATACCGACGCCAGGGCGGCCCCAACGGCTTTTCATGTGGCATTTTTAGTGTCTAAGACACGGACTATGTGGTCAGCAGCGCTGCGGGCGTCCGTATTTAGGCGGGTTGCTGACAGGCATCTGCCTAATCGCCTATCTCTTCCGAGGGTCCTCTTTCACTCGCCAGCTTGGGAAGGGCACGTCGTGAATGTCGCGGACTTTCTTTGACCTTCTCAAGATGGCGGCGAAATGGGCGGGGAAATCGCACACCCCTGTAAATCTGCCCCCCTGTGGCCACAGAGCGGGATCGCATCCCCCGAGCCAGTGCCCTGCCCCTCGCCGCTGAGTGCCGGGGGCGGGGCAAGGACGCCGCTGCCGAGCGAGGGAAGGGCGAGGGGCGGGAGCTTGCGGTGGTCGGGCCAGGGTCTGTAAATGGCGGGGACGGGGGAAGGACATTCGGGAGTGCAAAGGGACGCGATGGCCGAGAAGAATGGCCGCGGCGGGGGGGGCCCGGCGGGACCGGTTTCGGCGGGCGGCGGAGGTGCGGTCGTAGCGCTCCGGGGCAGCGGACGGGGGCAGGCGAGCGGCATCGGAACAGGGCGGCAGCCCCCGAGCCCGCGCCCGCCCCGCTCCAGGCTCTGGGAGCGACCGCGGGCCGGACAATCCCGGCGGGGCGGCCCCGGGCAGGCGGCGGAGCGGGGCCGTGGCGCTCCCCGCCCTCGCTGCCGACAGCTTTGGAAGGTCGGGCCGGGCGCCCGTCCCGTCCCGTCCCGCCGCGTCCCGGTCTCTGTAAACTCCTCTCTGCCTTTGCAGGTCTGTGCTGGACAGTGGGAGAAAGGTCCGTGCTGGTTGCTGTGTCCTCGGTGAGCAGAGAGCTCTGACCTTGGCCGCATGGGCTGCTGAGTGCTGGAACAATGGGGATGCGCTTTTATTTATTTAGTGACCTTTACAGATTTATTCCCCTGTTTCAGGTGAGCGTGCATCATTGCCGGTTTGGGATTGAGTGAAATGCGCTGAGGAACCCAGTTCTGGGGAGGGAGGGAAATCCTCTCTTAACATTTACCAAAATCTTTTGTCAACTCATCACGGCAGGACAGCGTGAAGACTGAAAATGTAAGAAGATGTGGAGGGAAACAGAGAATCTGACAGTAGCATCGAACGTACAAGTGCACGAATTTTGCTTTTTTGCTTGGATTTAAACTCCGAAGTTGTAAGGAATTTGGGAATGAGAAGGGACCTTTCAGAAGAAGAAGGAGTTGTTGTTACAGTCCTGGCAAAAGCCTTTGTTCTAGCTAATAAAAGAAGTTAGTGAAGAAAAAAAACCACTTTTTTTTCTTTTTGTTTTTTAAACTATTATATTAATTGGTCGTATATGGTGTGTTGTTCTATTTCTTGCTGTTATTAACTCTGTGTAGATTGTTTTTTGAGTGAAGCTGACTTTGGATGGGTTGGTTTGTATTTGAGGTAGGAGTAATTTCAATAGGTTTCTTTCATAGACTTCTGATAGGTATTACTGCGATTTTGGTTTTGTTTACTGTATGTATAAACCTAGAGCTTTGGTAGGGCCAGCTGGGCTGCTGGAGTTTTGGGTGTGAATTTATTAGAGGGCTTTTGTTAAATGCAGTTTTTAATTTTTGAAATGTTTTTCAATGTAGTGGTTTTAAGGTGGTTTTTAAGAACTCGTTGTATTGTTTTATGTTGTTTGTAGTTGGTGTATGATAAGGGATGTGGTGTGACTTTTTGGACGCTATGGTTTTGGTGTTCCTAAGTTCTGATTTCTTTCTGGTTTGATAGTTTTTTTTGTTTATATTTTGTATGGTGGGGTGTTATAGGCAATATTTTTTTAATTTAGTTCGTGGTATTTTTTAGTATTTTAATAATTTAGATTTTTTATTTTCATGGTTTTAATATTTTTTTAATTTTGTCAAATAGCTTTTATAGATTATATGTTATTATTTGTGCATAAAGGTAGAGGTTTTTTTTTAGTAATGTTTAGGGTCAGTTGTACAGTTTTGAGTCTAGTGAGTTGCTTTGCTTGAATTTTTACTGGGCGTTTTTATTAGCAGCTGTGTCATTTTCAAGGTGTATTTGGGTGTTTGAGATATTGGTTTAGGAGGCAGTTTATGATGAGAATGTGCGGAGGTTTAGGGCTACTTTCAAATCCCACTATCAGTTATTTACAGTTTGGTTTATTTCAGTTTTTATTGGGGTTCAATGTTGTGGGATGTTTGTTCTGTTAGTAATAGAAATAGGTTTTATTTTGCTGTGCTGCGATGGGATGAGCTTGTGCTGCGTACTGCTGCTGACAAAGGTACAGTATTTTTATGGCTCTGATGTGACAGGTTAATGAATTTATATGGTCTAATATATAGATGAAAATAGAAATAAATATAAATTTAAAAATAAATATAACATTACAGTGGTAAAGAAATCTAGCAATCAAATAGATAAATACGTAAAACTAATTGATATATACTATGTTACAATTATATACCATATATTATATAATCTATTATATATATAAACAAAGATATATATATATAGAATGTAAATATAAAAATGTTAAAATAAATTGGAGATTTTTTGGGGTTTTTTTAGGTTATAGGCTGTTTTTTTTTTATAAATAATATAAATAGAAATAATATAAAAGTAGAAATCCAGATATCGGTATATAAATTACATATTTATATATCTATAAACATTTAATATGAATAAATATAAGTAAAAGAAATACATATTATAAAAATAATAGATCTATTATTTTTTTATTAAAAGGTATTCTCTCTAATCTATCACATCTATAAGTATAATAAATTAAATTTGTAGATGTGAATAGAATTTTAACTATTGTTTAAATAAAGGGGTGTCCTTGGTTTTTATTTGGTTATAGGCAGGAGTTTCATTTTAAATAATATAAGTATTATAAAAATGTGAATCTTTATATTCATAGTTCAGCAATTTGAAATATATAATAATTATATAAAGAGAATCTTAACTAAAATATAAATATAAGTAAGTAAAATGCAGATTTGTAATATAGAATATAAATAACATTATATGGCAATATAAATTATCAATGGGAATAAAAATATAAAAATATGTAAATATATTTTAAAGGAAAGGGAATTTTTTGGCTTTCATTTCAGTAGAGGCAGGGGTTTTATTTTAAATAACATAAGTGTTACAGAAGTAAAAATCTTGACACAGGAATATATAATCAATATATCAAAATATGTATAAAATATATAAATAAGTGCTTGGAGTAGATGTAATATAGAATATAAATTTATTTATAAATTGACATTGATAAAGATAAATGTATAAGTAAGCAATATACATTAGTATACATTGTAAATACAAATGTGAATATAAATATGAAAACATAAGGATATAGATTTAAATATCTTTTAAAAGAAAGGGTTGGGGTTTTTTTTGGTTCTTACTGGGTTAGAGGCAGGGTTTTTATTATAAATAATATGAATATGGATATTACTGTTATAAATATACAAAGAAATATCAAATATATCAATATTGAGAAATATATATCTTGATTATTTAAGTAAATATAAATATCAGGAAGAGATGTAATGGAGAATACAAATAAGAGTATACATTAGTATACATGTTAAATGTACAAGTGAATATGAACCTGAAAAAAAGATTATTAAAAAAAAATCCTGTCTCAAATTAAAGCCAAAAAGAACCCCTTTTTTTAAACTGAATTTCAATATTTTTCAAAATTCAAAGTGTTACAGAAGTAAAAATCCTAACACAAATAAATAATAAATATATGAAGATATTAATAAAAATATATAAATAAATATAAGGAATACTAACAGATGTAAAATAGAAAATAAATTTATAAAGTAATCGGACATTAAAAATGAAAAGTTAAACATTATACACACCAATATACATTGTGAATATAAATTTGGATATAAATATAATAAACATAATTTTTAAAAAAATTAAATACACATAAATTTAAGGGGTTCTTTTTGGCTTTTATATGGGTAGAGGCAGAGTAATTTTTTTAAAGAAAGTAAGTATATATTTTTGTTAGCATTTTTACTTTTGTAACACAACGTAAAAATATGTATAAAAATAAATCAATACATTTAGGTATTAGGGATAGATGTAATATAGAATATAAATTTATTTATAAATAAAATGTATAAATAGACAGTATACATCAATATACATTGTAAATAAAAAGGTGAGTATTATTATGAAAAATATTCGTAAAAATATTTAAATATTTCTTAAAAGAACTTACACGGTTTTGGTTTTTGTTTTCTTTTTTATCCTATGAGGTTAGAGGCAGGAGGGTTTTTTTTCTTCTTCCTGGTTGTTTTGCGGCATTTATTTCAGAGGAGTTTTTGGCGTGGGTCGGCCCTGTTCTTTTTTGCCGTGTTCCCTGCCTTCACCTTGTTTGAGAGTCCCAAGCACCTCCAGCAATATGCCACCAGGAACTTGGGCTGCTGACTTTTGCTTACCTGGGGAAAGGGTCAGCAGTTGTGTTCAGGAGCCTGGGGAAAGGTGTGGCCAGCTGTCTGCTGAAATTTCACCTTGCACAGGATGCCTCCCAAACCTAAGCTGCCGCCACCGCAAAGTCCGGCTGGTTTGAGGGTCCCAAATGGCTCCAGCAATCTTCCATCAGGAATCTGGGCTGCTGAGTTTTCTTCTACTGGGGAAGGGCTGGCAGTGGTGCTAAGGAGGCCATGAAGCGGCTGGCTGCCTGCTCAAATTCTGTATTGCGAAATGTGCCTCCCACACCCCAGCTGGCACAAGCGGCAACTCCAGGTGCTTTTGCCTCGGCACCTCTCTCCAGCCATCTGCCATCAGGAATCTGACAAGCTGAGTTACGCTTTGCTGTGTAATGGGCAGCATTGGTGTCCAGGGCCCATACTGACCTGCTTTGTGCTGAATTTCTGCATTGCACAGGACGCCTCCGAGACCCAAACTGCCACCTCAGCTGAGTCGAGCTTCTTTGAGAGTCCCAAGCGCCACCAGCAATGTGCAACAAGGAACCCGGGGGGCTGAGTTTTGCTTACCTGTGGAAAGTGTCAGCATTAGTGTTCAGAAGCCTGGGGACTGGAGGGGCCGGCTTTCTGCTGGAATTTAACATTGCGCAGGATGCCTCCCAGACCCAAGCTGCCACCTCACCTGACTCAAGCTCATTTGAGAGTTCCAAGCGCCTTGAGCAATCTGCCACCAGGAACTTGGGCTGCTGACTTTTGCTTACGTGGGGAAAGGGTACGCCCTAATGATCAGGGGCCTGTGGTCTGGAGTGGACGGCCGTCTGCATGCTGAAGTCCACCATTGCGCAGGATGCCTCTCAGACCCAAGCTGCCACCTCAGCCGAGTCGAGTTTGTTTTAGAGTCCCAAACGCCTCCACCAATCTGCAACAAGGAACCTGGGGGCCTGAGTTTTGCTTAGCTGGGGTAAGGGTCATCATTACTTTTAAAGAGCCTGTGGGCTGAAGTGGCTGTCTGTGTGCCTTCTAAAATACCGCATTGCACAGGATGCCTCCCAGACATAAGCTGCCACCTCAGCCAAGTCGAGCTCATTTGAGAGTCCCTAGCACCACCAGCAATCTGCAACAAGGAACCTGGGCGTCTGAGTTTTGCTTACCTGGGGGAAAGGGTCAGCATTAGTGTTCAGGAGCCTGGGGATGGGAGTGGGCGGTTGCCTGGGGAAATTTAACATGGTGCAGGATGCCTCCCAGACCCAAGCTGCCACCACCGCAAAGTCAGGCTGGTTTAAGGATCCCCAATGGCCCCAGCAATCTGCCATCAGGAACCTGAGCTGGTGAGTTACACTTCCCTGTGTAAAGGGCGGCATTGGTTTTTAGGGCCCAGGGGCCCTTAGTGACGGGCTGTCTGCTGAAATTCTGCATTGTCCAGGAAGCCTCCCAGTCCCAAGCTGCCACCTCACCTGAGTTGAGCTTGTTTGAGAGTCCCAAGCTCCTTCACCAATCTGCAACAAGGAACCTGGGGGTTGAGTTTTGCTCACCTGGGTAAAGGGTCAGCAGTAGTGTTAAGGAGCCTGTGGACCGGTGTGGCCAGCTGTCTGCTGAAATTTCACATTGTGCAGGATTCCTCCCGGGCCCAAGCTGCCATCACCGCAAGGTCAGGCTGGTTTGAGGGTCCCAAATGGCTCCAGCAATCTGACATCAGGAACCTGAGCTGGAGAGTTACACTTCCCTGTCTAAAGAGCGGCTTTGGTTTTCAGGGCCCAGGGGCCTTAGTGGCTGACTGCCTTGTGAAATTGCACCTTGCGCAGGATGCCTCCAAGACCCAAGCTGCTACCTCAGCAGAGTCGAACTCGTTTGAGAGTCAAAAGCGGCTCCAGCAATCTGCAACCAGGAACCTGGGGGGTGAGTTTTGCTCACCTGGGTAAAGGGTCAGCAGTAGTGTTAAGGAGCCTGTGGACCGGTGTGGCCAGCTGTCTGCTGAAATTTCACATTGCGCAGGATGCCTCCCAGACCCAAGCTGCCACCACCGCAAAGTCAGGCTGGTTTGAGGGTCTCAAATGGCTCCACCAATCTGACATCAGGAACCTGAGCTGGTGAGTTACACTTCCCTGTCTAAAGGGCGGCTTTGGTTTTCAGGGCCCAGGGGTCCTTAGTGGCCGACTGCTTTCTGAAATTCCGCATTGCGCAGGATGCCTCCCAGACCCAAGCTGCCACCTCAGCCGAGTCGAGCTGGTTTGAGAGTCCCAAGCGCCTCCACCAATCTGCCACCAGGAACTTGGGGGTTGAGTTTTGCTCACCTGGGTAAAGGGTCAGCAGTAGTGTTAAGGAGCCTGTGGACCGGTGTGGCCAGCTGTCTGCTGAAATTTCACATTGTGCAGGATTCCTCCCGGGCCCAAGCTGCCATCACCGCAAGGTCAGGCTGGTTTGAGGGTCCCAAATGGCTCCAGCAATCTGACATCAGGAACCTGAGCTGGTGAGTTACACTTCCCTGTCTAAAGGGCGGCTTTGGTTTTCAGGGCCCAGGGGTCCTTAGTGGCCGACTGCTTTCTGAAATTCCGCATTGCGCAGGATGCCTCCCAGACCCAAGCTGCCACCTCAGCCGAGTCGAGCTGGTTTGAGAGTCCCAAGCGCCTCCACCAATCTGCCACCAGGAACTTGGGGGTTGAGTTTTGCTCACCTGGGTAAAGGGTCAGCATGTGTCTTCAGGAGGCTGGGGACAGGAGTGGCCGGATGTCTGCTGAAATTTCACATTGCACAGGATGCCTCCCAGACCCAAGCTGCCACCACCTAAAAGTCAGGCTGGTTTGAGGGTCCCAAATGGCTCCACCAATCTGACATCTGGAACCGGAGCTGGTGAGTCCCTGTGTAAAGGGCATTATTGGTATACAGGGCCCAGGGGCCTTTAGTGGCCGGTTGCATTCTGAAATTCTGCAATGCGCAGGATCCCTCCCAGACCCAGGCTGCCACCTCACCTGAGTCGAACTTGTTTGAGACTCCCAAGCTCCTACAGCAATATGCCATCAGGAACCTGGGCTGCTGAGTTTTCTTCTTCTGGGAAAGGGCTGGCAGTGGTGTTCCGGAGGTCTTGCCTGGAGTGGCTGTCTGCCTGCTGAAATTCCGCATTGCGCAGGATGCCTGCCGGACCAAGGTGCCTCCACCGCAGAGTCAGGCTGGTTTGAGGGTCCCAAATGGCCCCAGAAATCTGCCATCAAGAACCTGAGCTGGTGAGTTACACTTCCCTGTGTAAAGGGCAGCATCTTTTTTCAGGGCCCAGGGGCCATTAGTGACCTGCTGTGTGCTGAATTTCTGCATTACGCAGGATACCACCCTGACCCAAGCTGCCACCGCTGCAGAGTGAGGAGGCTTTGAGGCTCCCAAATGGCTTCAGCAATCTCCCATCAGGAACTTGGGGTGCTGAGTTTTCTTCTTCTGGGACAGGGCTGGCATTTGTGTTCAGGAGGCCCTGACTGGATTGGCTGGCTGCCTGCTGATATTTCTGCTTTGCCAAACGTGCCTCCCAGACCGAAGCCGGCACCAGTTCCAGCTCCAGCTGCTTTGTCCTCGGCACGTGTCTCCTGCCATCTGCCATCAGGAACCCGGGTGGTTGGGTTACATTTCCCTGCGTAATGGGCGGCATTTTTGTCCAGTGCCCAGGGGCCCTTAGCGGCCGGCCGCCTGGTGAAATTCCGCATTGGGCAGGATGCCTCCCGCACCCCAGCTGCCACCACCGCAAAGTCAAGCTGGTTTGGGAGTCTCAAGTGGCTCCAGCAATCTTCCTTCAGGAACCTGAGCTGCTGAGTTACACTTCCCTGTGTAATGGGCAGCATTGGTGTCCCGGGCCCTTAGTGGCCTGCTGTGTCCTGAAATTCTGCATTGGTCTGGATGCGTCCCAGCCCCAAGCTGCCACCTGTGCCTAGTTGATCTTTTTGAGAGTCCCAAGCGCCTCGAACAATATGCCACCAGGAACTTGGGTGGCTGAGTTTTCCTTATCTGGGAAAAGGGACAGGACTAATTTTAAGGATCCCGTGGCCCGGAGCGGCCGGCTGTCTGCCTGCTGAAGTTCTGCATTGCTCAGGATGCCTCCCCGACCAAAGCTGCCACCTCACTCGCGTCGAGCTCATTTGAGAGTCCCAAGTGCCTCCACTAATCTGCAACAAGGAACCTGGGGGGCTGAGTTTTGCTTACCTGGGAAAAGGGACAGGACTAGTGTTTAGGAGCCTCTGGTCCAGAGGGGCTGGCTGTCTGCCATCTGAAATTCTGCATCGCACAGTATGCCTCCCAGACCCTAGCTGCCTGCACCGCAAAGTCAGGCTGGTTTGAAGGTTCAGAATGTCCCCAGCAATCTTCCATGAAGAACCCGAGCTGGTGAGTTACACTTACCTGGGGTAACGGGTGGCATTTGTGTCCAGGGCGCAGGGGCCCTTTGTGGACGGCTGTCTGGTGAAATTCTGTATTGCACAGGATCCCTCCCGGACCCAAGCTGCCACCGCCGCCTAGTCAGGCTGGTTTGAGGGTCCCAAGTAGCTCCAGCAATATTCCATCAGGAACCTGGGCTGCTGAGTTTTCTTCTTCTGGGACAGGGCTGGCGTTGTTCAGGAGGCCTTGCCTCGAGCGGCTGACTGCCTGCTGAAATTCTGCATTGCCAAATGTGCCTCCCAGACCCAAGCCGGCACCAGTTCCAAGTCCAGCTCCTTTTCCCTCGGCACGTGTCTCCTGCCATCTGCCATCAGGAACCCGGGTGGCTGAGTCACGCTTCCCTGAGAAATGGGCTGGCGTTCCTGTTCAGGGGCCGGGGGCCCTTAGTGGACGGCTAGCTCCTGAAATTCCGCATTGCGCAGGATGCCTCCCAGATACAAGTTGCCATAGGTGCCGAGTCGAGACGGTTTGAGACTCCCAAGCGCCTCCAGCAATTTGAAATCAGGAACCCGGGTTGCTCGGTTTTCTTTACCTGGGAAAAGGGTATGTATTAGTGTTCAGGGGCGTTTGGCCCGGAGTGGCCGGCTGTTTGCCTTCTGAACTTCTGCATTTCCCAATCTGCCTCCCAGACCCAGTTGGCCCCTGTCCCAATACTAGCTGCTTTGGCCTCGGCACGTGTCTCCTATCTCCCATCAGGAACCTGGCAGCTGAGTCACGCTTACCTGAGAAAAGGGCTGGTGTTCACATTCAGGGCCCAGGGGCCCTTCGTGACCATCAGCCGGCTAAAATTCTGCATTGCGCAGGATGGCTCCCAGACCCAAGCTGCCACCACCGTACAGTCAGTCTCGTTTGAGGGTCCCAAATGGCTCCAGCAATATTCCATCAGGAACCTGGGATGCTGAGTTGTCTTCTTCTGGGAAAGGGCCGGCATTGGTGTTCAGGAGGCCTTGCCCGGAGTTGCTGGCTGCCTGCTGAAATTTCTGTATTGCCAAATATGCCTCTTCGAGCCAAGGTGGCACGAGTTCCAACTCCAGCTGCTTTTTCTTCAGCACGCGTCTCCTGCCGTCTGCCATCAGGAACCTCGGCCGGTGAGTTACACTTCCCTGTGTAAAGGGCTGCCTATTGTGTTCAGGTCCTAGGGGCCGTCCGCCTACTGACCTTTTGCCTTGCGCAGGTGCCCCCTAGACCTCAGGTGGAATCAGTTCCAACTCTAGCTGGTTTCACAGCGCTAAGTGGCTTCTGTAATCTGCCATCTGGAACGTGATCCGGTGAGTGTGGATTGATAGGGGAAAAGGCCGGTCTCCGTGTTGAGGGGCCTGTTGTCCGGAGAGGCCCATCGCCTGCTGAACTTCTGCATTGCAGAGGTTGCCTCCCGGACTCTAGCTGCCACCACTGCAAAGTCAGGCTACTTTGACAGCGCCCAGCGTCTCCCGGAGTCTGCCATCAGGACCCTGCGCCGTTGAGCGTTGTTTCCCAGGGCAACGGGTCAGCATTTTTTTTCAGGCGCCTCAGGCCCAGCGTGTTCCGCTGCCTGTTGAAATTCCCTATTGCACAGGATGCTTCCAGGTCGTAAGCTGGCACAACTTGCAGGTCAGGCTGGTTTGAGCGTCTAAAGGCGCTCCTGCAATCTGCCATCAGGAACGTAGTCTGTTGCATTTTCTTTCCAGGGAAAAGACCTTGCTTTGGTGTTTGGGTGCCCGCGGCCTGGAGCGGCTGTTTGGCTCCTAAAATTCTGCATTGCACCAGATGCCTTGCAGACCCAAGCCGGCAGCAGTGAACACTCAGGCTGCATTAACAATAACTGGTGCCTCCTGCAAAGGGACACCAGGAACCCGGAACGGTTAGTTTTGTTTACCTAGGAAACGGGGTGGCATTTTTGGTAAGGACTCAGCCGCCACGAGTGCCCAGCCGGCTCCTCATATTTCGCATGGCACAGGATGCCTCTCAAGCCCACCCCAGCACCTCTGCAAAATCAGGCCGCGTAGTCAGTCCCAAGCGCCTCCTCTGAACCAACCCGGGCAGGTGAGTTTCGTTTGCCAGGGGAAAGGGCCGGTGTTTGCGTTCACGGGCCTGTAGCCCGGAGCGGTGCGGTGTCTGCTGAAATTCTATTTTGTGAAGCATGCCTTCCAGATTCCAGCTGGCACCAGGGACACCTCAAGGTACTTTGGTAGTGCCAAGTGCCTCATGCAAATTGCCATCTCGAACCTGAGTGAGTTAGCTGTCATTGCTAGGGAAAAGGGCCAGCACCCGTGTTCAGAGGTCTACGGACCAGAGCGGCCGGCCGCTTGCTGGAAAACGTGCCTCGCGCCAGACGTCTCACAGACACAAGCCGTCACCACCCCAAAGTCAGGTGGCTTTGTGAGTCTTAAATGCCTCCTGCAAACCTTCCCCAGCTGTCCCTCGTTGTTAAGGGTTTTGATTGACAGAAAAAAATCTGTTTTTTCATTGCTTGAGGGATTTAAATTGAGGAGAACCCTTCGTTTCACAATATTTTTGGAGAACGAATTATAGGGTAGAATCAGTTTATTTGTCATGTTATCAGTTTCAGTGGACCTAACTGCCCCGCTGTCTAATTTTTATGGGTTCACTTGAAGAAAGCTGTGTCTTTTTCAGCATTTTTAGGATTTAAGTATTCATTTCTGGCCACTTTTTTTCCGTGCCTTTGGAGCAGGTATCTTAGAGAAGAGCAAGCCCGGCGTGTACTTAACACATAAGCCACCCAGGAGGTTTTTTTTCCTCATTTTTATTTCTAATGAGTTAGGCCTAATTAGGAGTCCCAATGAGACTTAGACTATTTACGTCATTATCATTCTTCTCCACCCTACTTTGTCCTACATGATGTTCTACTTAGCAATTACCAAAGACTAATTATGTAAGGCAGCAGCATATCACCCAATGTATCTATCTATGTAACCTTAAGAAAAAGTTTAATGTCTTACCAGTTTTCTGTTCTTCTGCTGCCAGTAGTCACTGTGAAAATGGAAAGCACTATTTTTTCTATGAAGAGCTTTCTTCTTTAACAAGCCTTTTGCTCCTCTTGAATCTGAGTCAGAGGAGCCAAACTGCTGCAGCTCTTCTGAGGGCTTTTATACCCGGTGGGATTAGTCCCCTCCCTTTTCCAGGGCATCATGGGAACGAGAGGCGGGCACTATCAGGGGTATATTAACCCCAGCCTTGGCTGGGGGCCTTCATTCCCTCCCTGGGAACTGCTGGGGTAAGAGCTCTCCTCTCATTTCAGTGAAG
Source organism: Melospiza melodia melodia (assembly GCF_035770615.1). Taxonomy (NCBI): domain Eukaryota; kingdom Metazoa; phylum Chordata; class Aves; order Passeriformes; family Passerellidae; genus Melospiza; species Melospiza melodia. Next base: position 166,441 of record NW_026948523.1, read on the forward strand.
AGTCTCTTTTAGCTTATCTCAGCTCATTTTCAGCAGGTGTTTCTGGGCATCTAAAGTAACAGAGGCTTGGGAAATACAGTGAAGAAAACGCCATGGAATACAGGGAGTATTTAGGTTTGTGGTTTTGAGTTTCGTGTTTTGGGGGGGTAAAGTACGTTTGTAGTTTCTGGTTTTGTTCTTGTGTTTGGTTTTTTTTTTTTTTTTTTCTTCCATTGTTTTTAGTAGGAGGGTAGCTTTCACAGATTCCAGGGTGTGTCAACTCCAGTACATTTTTCAGCAGATTAATCATGTCATAAGAGGGATCGTCCCTGTGTCCAAGAAGATGCGTGCGATTGGGGCTTCAGGGGATTTGAGAATTGAGAGTAGGTGAAGTGAGGGTGAGTAAGTATCCAGTTGGGAGTTCTTGGGGGGGGGGTGTTTGTAGGCAGCAGGGTGTGAAAGGGTGTTTATTTCAGGGCTCCCCCACCCAAGGTTTTCAGAAGCATAGCAGCGGCATTTTCCTGTCTTTCTCACACAAGGTCATCCACTGCAGTCACAGGAATGCCATTCAACATTCCCTTTGTTTAACCCAGTTGCCATTCTCAATAAAGGCCGCAGCCTTGGAGTCAGGATGAAGCTGGAGCCTGAGGGAGCCAGGCCCACTCAGGAGAGGGCAAGTAGCTGCCTTGCTGGGATTTGGCCCACATAACTCTGGACTCGCACTTTGCTTTTGGTTTTCTTTATTGTAGCTGACCAAGAGGCACGCAGGCCCTTACGAGGCCCTCGGAGGCAGACTTATTTCAGGTGCAACATGGATTCCCATCACCCATGATTGAAAAGATAAGTCGGGGGCCACTGCCTGGAGATGGGAGAGTAGCAGATTTGGAGTTCTTGGGCCAAATTTAAAAATGAGCAGAGGGGAATGCAATCTTGTCCAAGGGCCTCTTAGGACAGCTAAAGGGAGAGGCTCTACTTTTGATGGCAGCTTTCAGGCGGGCAGCGCAGAACAGCTCCGGTCTGCATCATGTTGTCCACTGTGCCGTGTTTACTAGTGTGTCTTTGGCATGCCTTTTGCCTTCTCTAGAGGCCCTCAAAACAAGCATGATGTCTCGTGGTTCTCGTTCCCCTGTTTGTCACGTTCCGTGTCACGGGTGTCTGCACATATTTGTGCCGGAGCTGTTCTGCCCTGCCGTGTAGCCTGCTGCAATAGGACAAGCCCTGGGGAGTTGGAATTAGTAATGTGGGATGTACTTGAGCTCTAGATGCTCTTCCTAGACTGACATAAGGTGTTTGCAGCTTTTGAGTTATCCTGGTGGTGTTTGACATATGTTCTAACTTTCTTTCAGGTGCAGATGCATTCCAGGTGTGGCAGAGGGTCAGGGTTAGGAGGTGCCGGGCCTTCTTAGGAGCGCGGTGAGTAGCAGAGTGGTGGGGTTTTGGCCGATGCGGTGCCAAGGTCAGGCACTGATGTTTGGTTCTCTTTAATCTAGCTATCTGAGAGACACCAGCCCGGTGCCAGCAGGAACTTCCCAGCTGACGAGGTGGCCTTTCTCTGCACCTGAGACGGACTGGCATCCCCAGAGGTCTGTGAGATAAGTAGAGGGCTGTGACCCACAGAGGGGATGAAGGCATGGTGCTGGTTTGGGAATTACTGGGAGGGGTTTTTGAGTCCGATTTGGAGGTGGGGGGTGTTCATGAAGTGGCCCCCTAGGCCCCATAGAAGCCACGTCTCACTTTTGATCCCAGTGCTGCGGTGTGCAGGGCAGAGCAGTCCCGGTGTGTCTCGTGTCACTTGTCTGTTGTGCATTATGTGTTGTTTGTGTATGCCATGTCTTTTACCTTAGGGGGGCCTGTCAGAAACCCTAGCATCCTTGTTAGCATCTGTGATCTCTGCATTTCCTGGCCTGGCAGCCCGGCCACAGAACTTTTGACTGGGGAGCTCAGACAGGCATCAGACTCTCTTCTCTCTTTGGAAGCATCCAGTCAGGTGTCTTGTCAGGTCTTGTTCTGAGCTGTCCGGACAGCTATGCCCCACCTGGATCCATTATGGTGGATTAGGACTTGTAAGAATGTGAGGGCAGGCAGAGGATTTTGACCATAGGATTCCTAGGCATCGATCTTTGCTGTTCTTGGAATAAATCCTTCAGTTACCTTCTTCCTCCAGGGTTCTCTGAGCTTCATCAGCTCACCATCAGTTTCAACTCGGTCATGTTCTTTTGCATTCTATCAGTCCTTGCGACCATTTTCGTTGCCGGTAGATTTCTGTCTGTGTGTTGTGTGCTTTGTTTGTCCTGTCCTGCCTGTCCTGTGTCACGGGTGTCAGCACACGTATGAGCCGGAGGTGCTCTGCCCTGCCGCATAGCCTGGTGCAATAGTAGAAATCCCGGGGACTTGGAATGTGTAATGTGGGGTGTAGTTGGACTCTAGGTGGGATTTGTAGATGGACACAGGATATATGGTGCTCCTCAGTTATCCTGCAACAGTTTGACTCTTGTCCTATTTTTTTTTTCAGATTGAGATGGATTAAATCTGTGCCAGAGGGCCCCATCCCGTTGAGGGGGTTGCCCCGAGCAGGTGAGGCCCCATTTGTCTGTGCAGCAGAAGTGTGTGTGGTGACTGTGTTACCGCACTGTTCTTTGTCTTTCTTTTTAGGAAGTCACTCTGGATACCAGCAGCCAAGGTGAGCAGCGGAGAGAAGTGGTTCTTATTGCTCAGCTCTCAAGAACAACAATTTTTCAGCAGATGGATCATGTCGCAAGAGAGATCTGCCCAGTGTCAAGGATGATGTTTGAGATTGAAGCTTCAGATGAGTTGAGGGTTGTGACTGGGAGAGAGAGGGTGATCAGGTATCCAGGTAGGAGGTCTTGGGAGGGGTTTTGAAGGCAGCAGGGTGAGAAAGGGTGTTTATTTGAGGGCCCCCTCACACAAGGCTGTTCAGAAGCCTAGCAGAGGCATTCCCATGTCTCGCAGCACACAAGGTCATCCACTGTACTCACAGCAATGCCATTTAACTTTGCCTTTCTCTTACCCAGGTGCCACCCCTAATGCAGGCCACAGCCTTGGAATCAGGATGAAGCTGGAGCCTCAGGGAGCCAGGCACACTCAGGAGAGGGCAAGTAGCTGACTGGCTGGGATATGTCCCCCATAATTCTGGACTCATACTTTTGTTTTGGTTTTCTTTATTGTAGCTGACCAAGAGGCTAACAGGCTATCAGGGGCCCTCCGAGGCAGACTCATTTCAGGACCAATGTGGATTGCCATCACTCATCATCCAAAAGATAAGTCAGGGGCCTTGGCCTGGAGATGGGAGTGTAGCAGATTGGGAGTTTTTGGGCCAGATTTAACAAATAGTGGAGGCAGAAGCAATCTTGTCCAAGGGCATGTTAGGACAAATGAAGGGAGAGACTCTACTTTTGATGGCAGCTTTTAGGCGGGCAGTGCAGAACAGCTCCGGTCTGTTTGGTGTTGTCCCGTGTGCCTGTTACCTGCTGTGTCTTTGGGGTCCCTTTTGCCCTCTCCGCTCGAGGCCTTCACCGCAAGCATGATGTGTTGTGTTTCATGTCCCCCTGTTGGTCACGTTCTGTGTCACGGGTGTCTGCCCCTTTTTGTGCTGGAGCTCTTTTGCCCTGCCGCCAGGCCTGCTGCAATAGGACAAACCATGGGGAGTTGAAATTTGTAATGTGGGATGTACTTGGGGTCTAGATGGTCTTCCTAGATTGACATAAGGTGTTTGCAGCTTTTGAGTTATCCTGGTGGTGTTTGACATATGTTCTAACTTTCTTTCAGGTGCAGATGCATTCCAGGTGTGGCAGAGGGTCAGGGTTAGAAGGTGCCGGGCCTTCTTAGGAGCGCGGTGAGTAGCAGAGTGGTGGGGTTTTGGCCAATGCGGTGCCAAGGTCAGGCACTGATGTTTGGTTCTCTTTAATCTAGCTGTCTGAGAGACACCAGCCCGGTGCCAGCAGGACCTTCCCAGCTGACGAGGTGGCCTTTCTCTGCACCTGAGACGGACTGGCATCCCCAGATGTCTGTGAGATAAGTAGAGGGCTGTGACCCACAGAGGGGATGAAGGCATGGTGCTGGTTTGGGAATTACTGGGAGGGGTTTTTGAGTCCGATTTGGAGCTGGGCGGTGTTCATGAAGTGGCCCCTTAGGCCCCATAAAAGCCATGTCTCACTGTTGATCACAGTGCTGCGGTGCGCAGGGCAGAGCAGTCCCGGTGTGTCTCATGTCCTTTGTCTGTTGTGCGTTATGTGTTGTTTGTGTATGCCATGTCTTTTACCTTAGGGGGGCCTGTCATAAACCTTGGCATCCTTGTTAGCATCTGTGATCTCTGCATTCCCTGGCCTGGCAGCCCGGCCACAGAACTTTTGACTGGGGAGCTCAGACAGGCATCAGACTCTCTTCTCTCTTTGGAAGCATCCAGTCAGGTGTCTTGCCAGGTCTTGTTTGGAGCTGTAGGGACAGCTGTGCCCCACCTGGATCCATTTTGGTGGATTAGGACTTGTAAGAATGTGAGGGCAGGCAGAGGATTCTGAGCATAGGATTCCTAGGCATCGATCTTTGCTGTTCTTGGAATAAATCCTTCAGTTAGCATCTTCTTCCTCCAGGGTTCTCTGAGCCTCATCAGCTGACTGTCAGTTTGAACTCAGTCATCTCCTTTTGCATTCTCTCAGTCCTTGCAGCCATTTTCCTTGCCAAGAGATTTCTGTTCCTGTTGTGCCCCCGTTGTCTGTCCTGTCTGTCCTGTGTCACGGGTGTCAGCACACGTATGTGCCGGAGCTGCTCTGCCCTGCCGCATAGCCTGGTGCAATAGTAGAAATCCCGGGGACTTGGAATGTGTAATGTGGGGTGTAGTTGGACTCTAGGTGGGATTTGTAGATGGACACAGGATATCTGGAGCTCCTCAGTTATCCTGCAACAGTTTGACTCTTGTCCTACCTTTTTTTTCAGATTGAGATGGATTGAATCGGTGCCAGAGGGCCCCATCCCGTTGAGGGGATTGCCCCGAGCAGGTGAGGCCCCATTTGTCTCTGCAGCAGAAGTGTGTATGGTGACTGTGTTACCGCACTGTTCTTTGTCTTTCTTTTTAGGAAGTCAATCTGGATACCAGCAGCCAAGGTCAGCAGCGGAGAGAAGTGGTTCTTATTGCTCAGCTCTCAAGTACAACAATATTTCAGCGGATTGATCATGTTGCAAGAGAGGTCTGCCCAGTGTCAAGGATGATGTTTGAGATTGAAGCTTCAGGTGAGTTGAGGATTGTGACTAGCAGAGGGCGGGTGATCAGGTATCGAGTTAGGAGGTCTTGGGAGGGGGTTTGCAGGCAGCAGGGTGAGAAAGGGTGTTTATTTGAGGGCCCTCCCACACAAGGCTGTTCAGAAGCTTAGCAGAGGCATTCCCATGTCTCGCAGCACACAAGGTCATCCACTGCACTCACAGCAATGCCATTTAACTTTGCCTTTCTCTTACCCAGGTGCCACCCCTAATGAAGGCCACAGCCTTGGAATCAGGATGAAGCTGGAGCCTCAGGGAGCCAGGCACACTCAGGAGAGGGCAAGTAGCTGACTGGCTGGGATATGTCCCCCATAATTCTGGACTCATACTTTTGTTTTGGTTTTCTTTATTGTAGCTGACCAAGAGGCTAACAGGCTATCAGGGGCCCTCCGAGGCAGACTCATTTCAGGACCAATGTGGATTGCCATCACTCATCATCCAAAAGATAAGTCGGGGGCCTTGGCCTGGAGATGGGAGTGTAGCAGATTGGGAGTTTTTGGGCCAGATTTAACAAATAGTGGAGGCAGAAGCAATCTTGTCCAAGGGCATGTTAGGACAAATGAAGGGAGAGACTCTACTTTTGATGGCAGCTTTTAGGCGGGCAGTGCAGAACAGCTCCGGTCTGTTTGGTGTTGTCCCGTGTGCCTGTTACCTGTTGTGTCTTTGGGGTCCCTTTTGCCCTCTTCCCTCGAGGCCCTCACCGCAAGCATGATGTGTTGTGTTTCACGTCCCCCTGTTGGTCACGTTCCGTGTCACGGGTGTCTGCACATATTTGTCCCGGGGCTCTTTTGCCCTGCCGCCTGGTCTGCTGCAATAGGACAAACCATGGGGAGTTGAAATTTGTAATGTGGGATGTACTTGGGGTCTAGATGGTCTTCCTAGATTGACATAAGGTGTTTGCAGCTTTTGAGTTATCCTGGTGGTGTTTGACATATGTTCTAACTTTCTTTCAGGTGTAGATGCATTCCAGGTGTGGCAGAGGGTCAGGGTTAGGAGATGCTGGGCCTTCTTAGGAGCGCGGTGAGTAGCAGAGTGGTGGGGTTTTGGCCGATGCGGTGCCAAGGTCAGGCACTGATGTTTGGTTCTCTTTAATCTAGCTGTCTGAGAGACACCAGCCCGGTGCCAGCAGGACCTTCCCAGCTGACGAGGTGGCCTTTCTCTGCACCTGAGATGGACTGGCATCCCCAGATGTCTGTGAGATAAGTAGAGGGCTGTGACCCACAGAGGGGATGAAGGCATGGTGCTGGTTTGGGAATTACTGGGAGGGGTTTTTGAGTCCGATTTGGAGCTGGGCGGTGTTCATGAAGTGGCCCCTTAGGCCCCATAGAAGCCACATCTCACTTTTGATCCCAGTGCTGCGGTGTGCAGGGCAGAGCAGTCCCGGTGTGTCTCGTGTCCTTTGTCTGTTGTGCATTATGTGTTGTTTGTGCATGCAATGTCTTTTACCTTAGGGGGGCCTGTCAGAAACCCTGGCATCCTTGTTAGCATCTGTGATCTCTGCATTCCCTGTCCTGGCACCCAGGCCACACATGCGGTTCTTATATCTGTCTCAGCTCCCCTGTCAAAAGTTCTCTCTTTGGAAGCATCCAGTCAGGTGTTTTGTCAGGTCTTGTTCTGAGCTGTCCGGACAGCTATGCCCCACCTGGATCCATTGTGGTGGATTAGGACTTGTAAGAATGTGAGGGCAGGCAGAGGATTTTGACCATAGGATTCCTAGGCATTGATCTTTGCTGTTCTTGGAATAAATCCTTCAGTTAGCATCTTCTTCCTCCACGGTTCTCTGAGCCGCATCAGCTGACCGTCAGTTTGAACTCAGTCATCTCCCTTTGCGTTCTCTCAGTCCTTGCAGCCATTTTCCTTGCCGAGAGATTTTTGTCTGTGTGTTGTGCCCTTTGTTTGTCCTGTCCTGCCTGTCCTGTGTCACGGGTGTCTGCACACATTTGTGCCGGAGCTGCTCTGCCCTGTTGCCTAGCCTGGTGTAATTGGAGTAATCCTGCGGACTTGGAATTTATAATGTTAGGTGTACTTGAACTCTAGATAATATTCTTAGGTCGATAGAAGGTTTTTGCAGATTTTGGGTTATCCTCCTGGTATTTGACCTATGTTCTTACTTTCTTTCAGGTGCAGCCGCATTGCATTCATGGCTGCGCACCCCATCCTGGGTGAGAGGGTTCCTGAAATCAGGTCAGTCAACAGTTGTCTGTGCAGGGTGTGTGGTAAGTGTGACCCTGTTACAGGTCTGTTCTTTGTCTTTATTTTTAGGATGCAAAGCTGGATCTCAGCAGTCAAGTTCAAGAAGGCAAGGTGAGCAGTGAACAGTAGCCTTCATTGTTGCTGAGGTCTCAATTCCCGGGGCAAGTCTAAGTCTCCATTCTTGTTTTTGTGCCTTAGTCAAGCCGCTCTGAGCACGTCAAGCCGCCATCCCCCACCAGATGACGGACCGGGTTCGCTGATCTTGTCAGCCCTGTCTTCTGGGTAGGGTCCGGATCCACTGAGGAATTCCGGTAAGTCAGGCAAGTAGGGATGAGGAGCGTCGGTCCATGCAGTTTTCAGCAATCCTACATCATCTCCTGTCCTCTTCATGCAGGTGTACTCTGTGATGGTGGCATCGGTGTCTCAGCATGGCTGACGTGTGTGACTCCAGGCGATCGGCCATTGGTAGGATAACAGTGAGTAGCAGACTTGTGGCTTTTGGCCGATGCGGTGCCAAGATCAGGCACTGATGTTTGGTTTTCTTTAATCTAGCTGCCTGAGAGACACCAGCCCGGTGGCAGCAGGAACTCCGCAGCTGCTGAGGCGGCCTTGCTTTGCACCCGATACAGAGCAGTATCGCCAGATGTCTGTGAGATAAGTAGAGGGCTATGAACCACAGAGGGGATGAAAGTGGGGTGCTAGGTCAGACTCCCAGGGTGGGAGGTTTGAATTGGCTCTGGAGATGAGGGTAGCCAACATGTGGCCCCTTAGGCCTCATAAAAGCAAAGCCTCAGTTTTGGTTATGGTGCTGAGGTGGGCAGCAGGGCAGAGCAGTCCCGGTGTGTCTTATGTCCCTTGTCTTTTGTGTATTGTCTGTCTGGATATGTCATGTCTCTTTATCTTAGCACTATGAGGGGCCTCTCAGAAACGTTTCCTAGCATCCATGATCTCAGCGTTCTTTGCCCTGGCAGCCGTGCCACGGAACTCTTCACCCGGGAGCCCAGACAGGCATCAGAATTGCATCTCTTTTTAGAAGCAGCCTGTCAGAGGTCTTTTCAGGTCTTGTTCTCAGCTGTATGGACACTTGCACCCTGCAAGGTTCCGTTATGGCTGATTAGCACTTGTGAGCATGTGAGCTGAGTTACAGCATTGTGACTCTAGGGCTCCTGGGCATTCATCTTTGCAGTTCTTGGACTGAATCATTAAGTTTAGCATTTTCTTTTGCCAGGCATCTCTGAGCCTCATCAGCTCACCATCAGTCTAACCTTGGTCATCTCATTTTTCGTCTTATCAGTCCTTGCAGTCATTTTCCTTGCCTACAGGTTTCTGTGTGTGTTTTGTCCTTGTTGTTTGTCTCGTCCCGTCCCGTGTCACGGGTGTCTGCACACATTTGTGCCGGAGCTGCTCCGCCCTGCCCCGTAGCCGGGTGCAATCGGAGGCGTCTTGGGGGCTTGTATTTTGTGATGTGGGGTGTAGTTGGCCTCTAGATGGGATTTGTAAATGGACATGACATGTCTGGAGCCTCTAAGTTATCCTGCAGCCCTTTGACTTTTCTCTGAACTGTCTTTCAGATGCAGAAGGATCAAATCCAGGGCAGAGCCCCCATCTAGGGTGAGGGGATTCCCCAAGCAGGTCAGTCACTGTTTTCCTCTGTAGAGGAAGCATAAATTATGGCTGTCACAGCTCTTTTGCCTTTCCTTTTAGGAAGTCAAGGCAGAGAGCTGCAGTCCAGGCCAGTGGGCAAGGTGAGCATTGCGTAGCGTACACACGCAGTTTTATTCCTGAGGTCTCAGTTTCTGGCGCAGCTCTGACTATCTCCTCTTGTTTTTTTTCTTTTTTTAATTCTTTTAGGTGGTTCACTTGTGATCTATCCCGGCCGAGGATGCTCATGCCAGGTGGGTGCAAACCTAAGGTATTGGTGTGGTATACTTGTCACGGTAGGGAGGTTGTGTTTTCCCAGTGTCTCAGCATGCTTTTTTGCTTTGTTTCCTTGCAGGTGCTGTACCTCCCCTAAGCATGACCAAGGAACAGAGGAGGGCAGGTGAGTCGGTGTTTAGGCAGGCTGAGTCATAGGGGAGCGTTATGCAGCAGCATGCTAAGCGTGTATATTTTCTTTTTGCAGGTGTCTTCTGGGCACCCTCCTGAGTCAAATCAAGTTTTGAGGTGAGCCGGGGCAGCGGTGCGGAGGAGTCCCGGGGATTACTGTTTTTGAGGGCAATAGTCACCTTTTCTGTTGTATCTTAGGTACCCTGAGCAGGCTCGTAGCCACAGCTGGGAAGCGGCAGCACCGAATCACACACATCGAGAACATCTCAACGCGCACGTCCGATCGAGGATGGATTTTGTCCGCTCGTGTTCCAAAAGCTAAGTGTTGGGGCAGCGGTCAGGAGAAGGGGAAAAGCCTTTACTATCACAGGGGGCAGTTTCACATCAGCTTAGCTGAGAGGTCTGTAGTGGGATGGGCTCTTTGGAATTAAAGAGAGAGGGTTTGTCCTCAGCCTCACGAGAGCCTTTGCCAGGCAGGGCAGTTCCGACCCATCTCCACGTTCTCGTGGACTTTGCGTCGTCAGTTTTCCTCGACTCGGCATCGTCACGGCCGTTTCCCCCGAGGGGCTCGCCTTCGGGTCCGGAGCTATCGCCACGGTCATCCGGCACACCGCTTCCTTCCGTCGGCCGGCCGAGCGTCTCGAGGGTCTTCCTAACTGCTTTGACACTAACTTCTTTTTGCGAGCTACATTTCATCATCACGTGCCATCATCATAGGTCTTCCTTTCCTGTGGCTCATCTTGTGTTTGCAATATCAGATCCCTAAGGGGAAAGTTCCCGCTTGCCTTTGCATTAGGTCATCTGCGTCTGTGTTATGTTGTGTGTGTCCATTGTCTCACGCCCAAGGCCTTTCTTACATCTTGACGCTTTGTTGGCACTAATCCGTGCCATATTGCCTATGTTCTCCTCATGTGCCTTTCTGGATATTCCTTATTCTGCCCTCTTTATATTTTTACTCTCTGAGCCAGGTAGGATTAGAGAAGATGTTCTCATCTGTCTTCCTTCTCACTACCAGCTTTGGTAGTGCCTTTTTTCCCAATGACATTTTTTTGGACTTCTAGAGCGGTGTCTTATACCCTCCTGACGTGACTGCAGTAGTTCTATAGGTTCCATCTTCTGAAAGGGTATAGGTCTCAGGACTTCATCTTCCAGAGTGATCTTAAGTCCTGTTTTATATTGTATCTATCTACCTATATTGTGTGTACCTGTGTTGGCATATATTGTATGTACTTATATTGTATGTACCTGTGTTGGCATATATTGTATGTACTTATATTGTATGTACCTGTGTTGGCTTATACTGTATGTACTTATGTTGCATGTACCTGTGTTGGCTTATCTAGCATGTACCTGTGTTGGCTTATAGTGTATGTACTTATCTTGCATGTACCTGTGTTGGCTTATACTGTATGTACTTATATTGTATGTACTTGTGTCGGCTTATATTGCATGTACTTGTGTCAGCTTTTACTGTATGCACTTAGGTTGCATGTACCTGTGTTGGCTTATACTGTATGTACTTATATTGTATGTACTTGTGTCGGCTTATATTGCATGTACTTGTGTCAGCTTTTACTGTATGCACTTAGGTTGCATGTACCTGTGTTGGCTTATACTGTATGTACTCTATGTTGCATGTATGTCTGTTGGTTTATCTTGCATGTGTTAGCTTATAGTCTATGTACTTATCTTGCATGTACCTGTGTTGACTTATCCTGTATGTACTTATGTTGCATGTATGTCTGTTGGTTTATCTTGCATGTACGTGTGTTGGCTTATAGTCTACGTATTTATCTTGCATGTGCCTGTGTTGGCTTATACTGTATGTACTTATATTGTATGTACTTCTGTTGGCTGATCTAGCATGTACCTGTGTTGGCTTATACTGTATGTACTTATCTTGCTTGTACCTGTCTTGGATTATATTGTGTGTACCTGTGTTGGCTTCTACTGTATGTACTCATAATGTATGTAAGCGCATTGCCTTTTATTGTCTGCAATCGCACTTTGTGCATTGGCTTATATTGTGCGTACCTATGTTGTACCACTTATGGTCGGAGGTGCCCTGCCCTGGCAGCTAGTCATAGTTAGGTGGAACAGGTATAGAAATTTTCCTGTTGCTTTGTGTTTTGTGGGATTTTGGGTAGAAAACTTATCGGTTCAGAGCGGGGACAATTCCTGGCTGTCAGATTGGCACTTGCTGACCACTTTCTGTTGTCTCACAGGTCCCTGAGCCTACCAATTTCCTTAATCTACCATTTGATGTCCGGGAGGGCCAGCCAGAAGATGCGTCGAAGCACGCTCTTCAGCGTCTCAGGTAAGGGCCGCAGCGAGCGTGTGAGCGGGCAGAGCGTGTGAGCATGTGTGAGAGCCTGTGGCTGTGTTTGTCTGTGTGTGCTAGTCTCTCTGTGTGTGAGCACAGGGTGAGTGGATTTAACCTTGTGTGTGTGACGTTTGCTTTTCAGGTTTTTCAACTCATTTTTAAATTTAGAATAAAAAATCCCCAGCCGGGGGGGTTTTTTTTTTTTCCCCCCGGCTGGGTTTTTTTTTCCTCGGTCCCGGTCGGTCCGCGAGGCGACGTTCATCGCCAAAGTTCGGGCACGGAACGGCCAGGGACCGGGGTTTTTGTCAGGCAGGAGGATTTTTTGGGGGCTCCCGGGAGCCACGTTCCCGAGGAGCGGTGTGAATGTGTGGTGAGGGTTAGCGGAGCGGGTGATGTGGGAGGTAGTGTGGGTTTGTGTGTAAGCTGAAGTGTGTGTATGTGTGTGTGTGTGCCTGTTGAAGGTCTGTTGGGTTGTAACCTTGTATGCTGTTTGCTTTTCAGGTTTTTCAACTCATTTTTAAAATTAGAATAAAAAATCCCCAGCCGGGGGGTTTTTTTTTTTTTCCCCCCCGGCTGGGTTTTTTTTTCCTCGGTCCCGGTCGGTCCGCGAGGCGACGTTCATCGCCAAAGTTCGGGCACGGAACGGCCAGGGACCGGGGTTTTCGTCAGGCAGGAGGATTTTTTGGGGGCTCCCGGGAGCCACGTTCCCGAGGAGCGGTGTGAATGTGTGGTGAGGGTTAGCGGAGCGGGTGATGTGGGAGGTAGTGTGGGTTTTTGTGTGTAAGCTGAAGTGTGTGTATGTGTGTGTGTGTGCCTGTTGAAGGTCTGTAGGGTTGTAACCTTGTATGCTGTTTGCTTTTCAGGTTTTTCAACTCATTTTTAAAATTAGAATAAAAAATCCCCAGCCGGGGGGTTTTTTTTTTTTTCCCCCCGGCTGGGTTTTTTTTTCCTCGGTCCCGGTCGGTCCGTGAGGCGATGTTCATCGCCAAAGTTTGGGCACGGAACGGCCAGGGACCGGGGTTTTTGTCAGGCAGGACGATTTTTTTGGAGGCTCCCGGGAACCACGTTCCCGTGGACCAATGATTGCTGGGGTTTAATTTAGTAGTTTTGGTGAGAGGGCTGGTGGGTTTGTGTGGTATTTGAAGCGAGTGTCTGTGGTGGGTGAGTGTTGTTTTCTCTGTGGTTTTGTTGTTTTGGGTTTCCTGTAATCATAGATTAACATGTAATGGAAATAGGAAAAGGTTATCAGTTTGTGGTAAGCTTTGTACTGCTTTGTACTGCTTTGTACTGCTTTGTACTGCTTTGTACTGCTTTGTACTGCTTTGTACTGCTTTGTACTGCTTTGTACTGCTTTGTACTGCTTTGTACTGCTTTGTACTGCTTTGTACTGCTTTGTACTGCTTTGTACTGCTTTGTACTGCTTTGTACTGCTTTGTACTGCTTTGTACTGCTTTGTACTGCTTTGTACTGCTTTGTACTGCTTTGTACTGCTTTGTACTGCTTTGTACTGCTTTGTACTGCTTTGTACTGCTTTGTACTGCTTTGTACTGCTTTGTACTGCTTTGTACTGCTTTGTACTGCTTTGTACTGCTTTGTACTGCTTTGTACTGCTTTGTACTGCTTTGTACTGCTTTGTACTGCTTTGTACTGCTTTGTACTGCTTTGTACTGCTTTGTACTGCTTTGTACTGCTTTGTACTGCTTTGTACTGCTTTGTACTGCGTGAATTAGATTTTATCGCTGTGTCTATGGATTGTATCTGTGCTTGCATTTGTATGCACTGTTTCTATGTCTTTTGCTGATTTCATGTAATAAAGTTGCATCACCCCTAATAAAGATACCCCCTGCCCTTCCCTAAACCCCCCCCTTCCCCCCACGGCTCCTGTCTTTTTTTGGTGTGGTTTTGTAATTTGTTTTTCTCTGTGTTTCTTACTTTTGCTCCTTACTTTCCTTTTCTATTTTTCACTTAACTTCCATCTGTCTTCCACCCTTTGTTTCTGTTTCTCACTTTTTGTGATGCTGTCTTGCTTCTGTAACTCTGTTTTATTTCTGTCTTTACTTTGCACCTTATTTCTTTTCCTTTGTAACTTTCACCTGTGCTCTTCTTGCTTCTTTTTCTGTCTGTGTTCTCCTTTTCCTTGGTTTGTCTTTTTTTTTTGCTCTTAGTCTTTTCCTTTTTCACTCTACCCTGAGTTTTTGCTGTAACTGTAATCCTAACCACTTTTTTTCCTTTTTAAGTCCTCTTCTTCAGTTTTTCCACCCTCCTTTTCTTTTCTGTCTCTGTCTTGGTTTCTCTGTCTGTGTTTTCTTCTCCTCTGTCTCTCTGTCTTCCTTTTTTTCTCTGTGTTCGTCTTTTCTGTCTTTTCTGTCTTTTTGTGTTTCTCTGTCTTCTTTTGTGTCTCTCTCTTCTCTATTTTCTTTCTTCTCTTCCTTTTCTCCATCTCCTTTCTTTTCTCTCTCTTTTCTGCCTTTTGTCTGCTTTTCTGTTTTCTCTATTTTTCTCTCTTTCTTTTCTGTCTTCTCTCTGACTTTTTTTCTGTCTCTTCTCTTTTGTCTCTCTCTCTCTTCTCTCTCTCTTCTCTCTTTTTTCTCTCTATTTCTAACTTTCTTTTACTTTCTAGCTGTAGTTTTAAAAAAGCAGCAGTAGAAACTTTCAGGCTCCCTGGGAGTAAAGCAAAAAAAAAAAAAAATTATAAAACAAAGCCTTTACTCCCCGGGAGCCTGAAATTTTCTACTGCTGCACCAGACATATAGTTTTTCTTCTTTTTATATATAGTATATAGGAACCCCACCCACTCCTAATCAGTACCCCCAGCTGCTGCCACTCAAGCCTCATGAGGCACACCTGTCACTAGGCACCATGCCCAAGCACTCACCCGGTAATTGGTCCCCCGCCCCAGGTGCCACTCCCCAGAGGCCACCCCCACCACCAGCAATGCACCGCCCCCCCATAACCTAGCCCCCACCCCCTGTTGTCCCCCCAGCCCTAGCTGCCACCCCCCAGACACAGCCCCCATCCGTAGCTGCCATCCCGACTGCCGATCCACCAGCCCCCGTCACCAACCGCACCACCCCCTGTTGCTCGCCACAGCACTGAAACAGCGCCCCCTGCCGTCCCACTCCTCGTAGTGCAATCATTACAACGCCCCCCAATTGCAGCGCCCCCTGCCGTCCACAGCACCGCATATACACAGCGCCGCCGCGTGACGTCACGACAGCGACACACTCCCGGAAGGACCCCCCGCGGCATAGCCGTCCCTCCCAGTGCCCGATCGAAAACCCGGCACTCGCCCCGCGCCCCGGAAGCCGCTCCCCGCCACGCCGCGGACCGCACGCAAACCGGAATAGCCTTCCGCGGCAACCGGGACCTTCGGAAACCCCGAAAAACCCGCCCAAAACCCGAAAAAAAAATCCGGTCATGGGCGCCGCCATTTTGAAGGAAGTGACGTCATTCGTACAGGGCGCCGCCATTTTGTCCCCGTACCACGTGCTCGCCTGGGCGCCGCCATATTGTTTCTCCCGGAAGTCACCCCTGGGCGCGGCCATGTTGTTGCCGGAAGCCGTCCCCGGGCGCGGCCATGTTGTTCCCAGTCACGTGACCGCCGCCATGTCGAAAATAAATCACGTGACCGCGCGGGGGCCGCCATCTTGGATTAGGGTTAGTTTTAACGATTAATTTTGACCATTAGGGCTGCTTTTACCAGGGTTTGGACACCAACCCCATCCCCATTTCCCTGACCTAACCCTAATCAGTGCTCCCCCAGCTGCTGGTATCCCCATCCCCATTTCCCTCCCCTAACCCTAATCAGTGCTCCCCCAGCTGCTGGTATCCCCATACCCCCTTCCCTGACCTAACCCTAATTAGCCCTCCCCCCACTGCTGCTACCCCCATACCCCCTTCCCTGACCTAACCCTAATTAGCCCTCCCCCCACTGCTGCTACCCCCATACCCCCTTCCCTGACCTAACCCTAATTAGCCCTCCCCCCACTGCTGCTACCCCCATACCCCCTTCCCTGACCTAACCCTAATTAGCCCTCCCCCAGCTGTTGCCACCCCCACCCCCAATTCCCTGACCTAACCCTAATTAGTCCTCCCCCAGCTGTTGCCACCCCAAACCCCATTTCCCTCCCCTAACCCTAATCAGTGCTCCTCCAGCTGCTGGTATCCCCATCCCCAAATCCCTACCCTAACCCTAATCAGAACCCCAACATTACATTCCCATTCCCTAACCCTAACCCCAGCACCGAACCCTAACCCTAATCCCTAACCCTAAGTACCTTTATTTCACAAGTACCTTTTCCCCAGAAGTACTCTTTTTCCCAGAGTACCACTATTTCAGGAGTACTCCTTTTTCCAGAGTACTCATTTCTTTGAGAGTACCCATTTTGCCAGAGTATTAATTTCTTCCAGACTACTTGTTTTTCAGGAGTATACATTTTTCCATGAGTACTTATTTTTTCAGGAGTACCAATATTTTCCAGAGTACTCAATTTCCTGTGAGTATTAATTTTTTCAGGAGTACTAGGGTTAGGGTTGGGGTACTGGGTTAGGGTTAGGGTACGGGTACTGGGTTAGGGTTAGGGTACAGGGTTAGGGTTAGGGTTAGGGTTAGGGTTAGGGTTAGGGTTAGGGTACTGGGTTAGGGTTAGGGTTAGGGTACTGGGTTAGGGTTAGGGTTAGGGTACTGGGTTAGGGTTAGGGTTAGGGTTAGGGTTAGGGTTAGGGTTAGGGTTAGGGTTAGGGTTAGGGTTAGGGTTAGGGTTAGGGTTAGGGTTAGGGTTAGGGTTAGGGTTAGGGTTAGGGTTAGGGTTAGGGTTAGGGTTAGGGTTAGGGTTAGGGTTAGGGTTAGGGTTAGGGTTAGGGTTAGGGTTAGGGTTAGGGTTAGGGTTAGGGTTAGGGTTAGGGTTAGGGTTAGGGTTAGGGTTAGGGTTAGGGTTAGGGTTAGGGTTAGGGTTAGGGTTAGGGTTAGGGTTAGGGTTAGGGTTAGGGTTAGGGTTAGGGTTAGGGGTTAGGGTTAGGGTTAGGGTTAGGGTTAGGGTTAGGGTTAGGGTTAGGGTTAGGGTTAGGGTTAGGGTTAGGGTTAGGGTTAGGGTTAGGGTTAGGGTTAGGGTTAGGGTTAGGGTTAGGGTTAGGGTTAGGGTTAGGGTTAGGGTTAGGGTTAGGGTTAGGGTTAGGGTTAGGGTTAGGGTTAGGGTTAGGGTTAGGGTTAGGGTTAGGGTTAGGGTTAGGGTTAGGGTTAGGGTTAGGGTTAGGGTTAGGGTTAGGGTTAGGGTTAGGGTTAGGGTTAGGGTTAGGGTTAGGGTTAGGGTTAGGGTTAGGGTTAGGGTTAGGGTTAGGGTTAGGGTTAGGGTTAGGGTTAGGGTTAGGGTTAGGGTTAGGGTTAGGGTTAGGGTTAGGGTTAGGGTTAGGGTTAGGGTTAGGGTTAGGGTTAGGGTTAGGGTTAGGGTTAGGGTTAGGGTTAGGGTTAGGGTTAGGGTTAGGGTTAGGGTTAGGGTTAGGGTTAGGGTTAGGGTTAGGGTTAGGGTTAGGGTTAGGGTTAGGGTTAGGGTTAGGGTTAGGGTTAGGGTTAGGGTTAGGGTTAGGGTTAGGGTTAGGGTTAGGGTTAGGGTTAGGGTTAGGGTTAGGGTTAGGGTTAGGGTTAGGGTTAGGGTTAGGGTTAGGGTTAGGGTTAGGGTTAGGGTTAGGGTTAGGGTTAGGGTTAGGGTTAGGGTTAGGGTTAGGGTTAGGGTTAGGGTTAGGGTTAGGGTTAGGGTTAGGGTTAGGGTTAGGGTTAGGGTTAGGGTTAGGGTTAGGGTTAGGGTTAGGGTTAGGGTTAGGGTTAGGGTTAGGGTTAGGGTTAGGGTTAGGGTTAGGGTTAGGGTTAGGGTTAGGGTTAGGGTTAGGGTTAGGGTTAGGGTTAGGGTTAGGGTTAGGGTTAGGGTTAGGGTTAGGGTTAGGGTTAGGGTTAGGGTTAGGGTTAGGGTTAGGGTTAGGGTTAGGGTTAGGGTTAGGGTTAGGGTTAGGGTTAGGGTTAGGGTTAGGGTTAGGGTTAGGGTTAGGGTTAGGGTTAGGGTTAGGGTTAGGGTTAGGGTTAGGGTTAGGGTTAGGGTTAGGGTTAGGGTTAGGGTTAGGGTTAGGGTTAGGGTTAGGGTTAGGGTTAGGGTTAGGGTTAGGGTTAGGGTTAGGGTTAGGGTTAGGGTTAGGGTTAGGGTTAGGGTTAGGGTTAGGGTTAGGGTTAGGGTTAGGGTTAGGGTTAGGGTTAGGGTTAGGGTTAGGGTTAGGGTTAGGGTTAGGGTTAGGGTTAGGGTTAGGGTTAGGGTTAGGGTTAGGGTTAGGGTTAGGGTTAGGGTTAGGGTTAGGGTTAGGGTTAGGGTTAGGGTTAGGGTTAGGGTTAGGGTTAGGGTTAGGGTTAGGGTTAGGGTTAGGGTTAGGGTTAGGGTTAGGGTTAGGGTTAGGGTTAGGGTTAGGGTTAGGGTTAGGGTTAGGGTTAGGGTTAGGGTTAGGGTTAGGGTTAGGGTTAGGGTTAGGGTTAGGGTTAGGGTTAGGGTTAGGGTTAGGGTTAGGGTTAGGGTTAGGGTTAGGGTTAGGGTTAGGGTTAGGGTTAGGGTTAGGGTTAGGGTTAGGGTTAGGGTTAGGGTTAGGGTTAGGGTTAGGGTTAGGGTTAGGGTTAGGGTTAGGGTTAGGGTTAGGGTTAGGGTTAGGGTTAGGGTTAGGGTTAGGGTTAGGGTTAGGGTTAGGGTTAGGGTTAGGGTTAGGGTTAGGGTTAGGGTTAGGGTTAGGGTTAGGGTTAGGGTTAGGGTTAGGGTTAGGGTTAGGGTTAGGGTTAGGGTTAGGGTTAGGGTTAGGGTTAGGGTTAGGGTTAGGGTTAGGGTTAGGGTTAGGGTTAGGGTTAGGGTTAGGGTTAGGGTTAGGGTTAGGGTTAGGGTTAGGGTTAGGGTTAGGGTTAGGGTTAGGGTTAGGGTTAGGGTTAGGGTTAGGGTTAGGGTTAGGGTTAGGGTTAGGGTTAGGGTTAGGGTTAGGGTTAGGGTTAGGGTTAGGGTTAGGGTTAGGGTTAGGGTTAGGGTTAGGGTTAGGGTTAGGGTTAGGGTTAGGGTTAGGGTTAGGGTTAGGGTTAGGGTTAGGGTTAGGGTTAGGGTTAGGGTTAGGGTTAGGGTTAGGGTTAGGGTTAGGGTTAGGGTTAGGGTTAGGGTTAGGGTTAGGGTTAGGGTTAGGGTTAGGGTTAGGGTTAGGGTTAGGGTTAGGGTTAGGGTTAGGGTTAGGGTTAGGGTTAGGGTTAGGGTTAGGGTTAGGGTTAGGGTTAGGGTTAGGGTTAGGGTTAGGGTTAGGGTTAGGGTTAGGGTTAGGGTTAGGGTTAGGGTTAGGGTTAGGGTTAGGGTTAGGGTTAGGGTTAGGGTTAGGGTTAGGGTTAGGGTTAGGGTTAGGGTTAGGGTTAGGGTTAGGGTTAGGGTTAGGGTTAGGGTTAGGGTTAGGGTTAGGGTTAGGGTTAGGGTTAGGGTTAGGGTTAGGGTTAGGGTTAGGGTTAGGGTTAGGGTTAGGGTTAGGGTTAGGGTTAGGGTTAGGGTTAGGGTTAGGGTTAGGGTTAGGGTTAGGGTTAGGGTTAGGGTTAGGGTTAGGGTTAGGGTTAGGGTTAGGGTTAGGGTTAGGGTTAGGGTTAGGGTTAGGGTTAGGGTTAGGGTTAGGGTTAGGGTTAGGGTTAGGGTTAGGGTTAGGGTTAGGGTTAGGGTTAGGGTTAGGGTTAGGGTTAGGGTTAGGGTTAGGGTTAGGGTTAGGGTTAGGGTTAGGGTTAGGGTTAGGGTTAGGGTTAGGGTTAGGGTTAGGGTTAGGGTTAGGGTTAGGGTTAGGGTTAGGGTTAGGGTTAGGGTTAGGGTTAGGGTTAGGGTTAGGGTTAGGGTTAGGGTTAGGGTTAGGGTTAGGGTTAGGGTTAGGGTTAGGGTTAGGGTTAGGGTTAGGGTTAGGGTTAGGGTTAGGGTTAGGGTTAGGGTTAGGGTTAGGGTTAGGGTTAGGGTTAGGGTTAGGGTTAGGGTTAGGGTTAGGGTTAGGGTTAGGGTTAGGGTTAGGGTTAGGGTTAGGGTTAGGGTTAGGGTTAGGGTTAGGGTTAGGGTTAGGGTTAGGGTTAGGGTTAGGGTTAGGGTTAGGGTTAGGGTTAGGGTTAGGGTTAGGGTTAGGGTTAGGGTTAGGGTTAGGGTTAGGGTTAGGGTTAGGGTTAGGGTTAGGGTTAGGGTTAGGGTTAGGGTTAGGGTTAGGGTTAGGGTTAGGGTTAGGGTTAGGGTTAGGGTTAGGGTTAGGGTTAGGGTTAGGGTTAGGGTTAGGGTTAGGGTTAGGGTTAGGGTTAGGGTTAGGGTTAGGGTTAGGGTTAGGGTTAGGGTTAGGGTTAGGGTTAGGGTTAGGGTTAGGGTTAGGGTTAGGGTTAGGGTTAGGGTTAGGGTTAGGGTTAGGGTTAGGGTTAGGGTTAGGGTTAGGGTTAGGGTTAGGGTTAGGGTTAGGGTTAGGGTTAGGGTTAGGGTTAGGGTTAGGGTTAGGGTTAGGGTTAGGGTTAGGGTTAGGGTTAGGGTTAGGGTTAGGGTTAGGGTTAGGGTTAGGGTTAGGGTTAGGGTTAGGGTTAGGGTTAGGGTTAGGGTTAGGGTTAGGGTTAGGGTTAGGGTTAGGGTTAGGGTTAGGGTTAGGGTTAGGGTTAGGGTTAGGGTTAGGGTTAGGGTTAGGGTTAGGGTTAGGGTTAGGGTTAGGGTTAGGGTTAGGGTTAGGGTTAGGGTTAGGGTTAGGGTTAGGGTTAGGGTTAGGGTTAGGGTTAGGGTTAGGGTTAGGGTTAGGGTTAGGGTTAGGGTTAGGGTTAGGGTTAGGGTTAGGGTTAGGGTTAGGGTTAGGGTTAGGGTTAGGGTTAGGGTTAGGGTTAGGGTTAGGGTTAGGGTTAGGGTTAGGGTTAGGGTTAGGGTTAGGGTTAGGGTTAGGGTTAGGGTTAGGGTTAGGGTTAGGGTTAGGGTTAGGGTTAGGGTTAGGGTTAGGGTTAGGGTTAGGGTTAGGGTTAGGGTTAGGGTTAGGGTTAGGGTTAGGGTTAGGGTTAGGGTTAGGGTTAGGGTTAGGGTTAGGGTTAGGGTTAGGGTTAGGGTTAGGGTTAGGGTTAGGGTTAGGGTTAGGGTTAGGGTTAGGGTTAGGGTTAGGGTTAGGGTTAGGGTTAGGGTTAGGGTTAGGGTTAGGGTTAGGGTTAGGGTTAGGGTTAGGGTTAGGGTTAGGGTTAGGGTTAGGGTTAGGGTTAGGGTTAGGGTTAGGGTTAG